>NW_027479194.1:0-191492 GCF_051014685.1 Ptiloglossa arizonensis | reverse complement strand
GGGAAAAATACACATACCGTTGTAATCGGGCGAGTTTCTACTTTCAGACGCAACAGGAATTTTTGGGTTAGGTCAATCCGTTCGCGAGATATGTGAGTTTGAAGCCAAGAAATGGTTGAGAAGGCAAAAAATTTTTCGCAATTCTGCTGCTCCAAACGCTTAACCAGAATGGCCTAGGGAAAAAATACACATACCGTTGTAATCGAGCGAGTTTCTACTTTCAGACGCAATAGGAATTTTTGGGTTAGGTCAATCCGTTCGCGAGATATGTGAGTTTGAAGCCAAGAAATGGTTGAGAAGGCAAAAAATTTTTCGCACTTCTGCTGCTCGAATCGCTTAGCCAGAATGGCCTAGGGTAAAAATACACATACCGTTGTAATCGGGCGAGTTTCTACTTTCAGATGCAATAGGAATTTTTGGGTTAGGTCAATCCGTTCGCGAGATATGGGTGTTTGAAGCCAAGAAATGGTTGAGAAGGCAAAAAATTTTTCGCAATTCTGCTGCTCCAAACGCTTAACCAGAATGGCCTAGGGAAAAAGTACACATACCGTTGTAATCGGGCGAGTTTCTACTTTCAGATGCAATAGGAATTTTTGGGTTAGGTCAATCCGTTCGCGAGATATGGGAGTTTGAAGCCAAGAGATGGTTGAGAAGGCAAACAATTTTTCGCAATTCTGCTGCTCCAAACGCTTAACCAGAATGGCCTAGGGAAAAAGTACACATGCCGTTGTAATCGGGCGAGTTTCTACTTTCAGATGCAATAGGAATTTTTGGGTTAGGTCAATCCGTTCCCGAGATATGGGAGATTGAAGCTAAAAAATGGTTGAGAAGACAACAAATTTTTCGCAATTGTGCTGCTCCAAACGCTTAACCAGAATGGCCTAGGGGAAAAATACACATACCGTTGTAATCGAGCGAGTTTCTACCTTCAGACGCAACAGGAATATTTGGGTTAGGTCAATCCGTTCGCGAGATATGTGAGTTTGAAGCCAAGAAATGGTTGAGAAGGCAAACAATTTTTCGCAATTCTGCTGCTCCAAACGCTTAACCATAAAGGCCTAGGGAAAAAATACACATACCGTTGTAATCGGGCGAGTTTCTACTTTCAGATGCAATAGGAATTTTTGGGTTAGTTCAATCCGTTCGCGAGATATGGGAGTTTGAAGCTAAGAAATGGTTGAGAAGAAAACAAATTATTCGCAATTGTGCTGCTCCAAACGCTTAACCAGAATGGCCTAGGGGAAAAATACACATACCGTTGTAATCGGGCGAGTTTCTACTTTCAGACGCAACAGGAATTTTTGGGTTAGGTCAATCCGTTCGCGAGATATGTGAGTTTGAAGCCAAGAAATGGTTGAGAAGGCAAAAAATTTTTCGCAATTCTGCTGCTCCAAACGCTTAACCAGAATGGCCTAGGGAAAAAATACACATACCGTTGTAATCGAGCGAGTTTCTACTTTCAGACGCAATAGGAATTTTTGGGTTAGGTCAATCCGTTCGCGAGATATGTGAGTTTGAAGCCAAGAAATGGTTGAGAAGGCAAAAAATTTTTCGCACTTCTGCTGCTCGAATCGCTTAGCCAGAATGGCCTAGGGTAAAAATACACATACCGTTGTAATCGGGCGAGTTTCTACTTTCAGATGCAATAGGAATTTTTGGGTTAGGTCAATCCGTTCGCGAGATATGGGTGTTTGAAGCCAAGAAATGGTTGAGAAGGCAAAAAATTTTTCGCAATTCTGCTGCTCCAAACGCTTAACCAGAATGGCCTAGGGAAAAAGTACACATACCGTTGTAATCGGGCGAGTTTCTACTTTCAGATGCAATAGGAATTTTTGGGTTAGGTCAATCCGTTCGCGAGATATGGGAGTTTGAAGCCAAGAGATGGTTGAGAAGGCAAACAATTTTTCACAATTCTGCTGCTCCAAACGCTTAACCAGAATGGCCTAGGGAAAAAGTACACATGCCGTTGTAATCGGGCGAGTTTCTACTTTCAGATGCAATAGGAATTTTTGGGTTAGGTCAATCCGTTCCCGAGATATGGGAGATTGAAGCTAAAAAATGGTTGAGAAGACAACAAATTTTTCGCAATTGTGCTGCTCCAAACGCTTAACCAGAATGGCCTAGGGAAAAAATACGCATACAGTTGTAATCGGGCGAGTTTCTACTTTCAGACGCAATAGGAATTTTTGTGTTAGGTCAATCCGTTCGCGAGATATGGGAGTTTGAAGCTAAGAAATGGTTGAGAAGACAACAAATTTTTCGCACTTCTGCTGCTCGAATCGCTTAGCCAGAATGGCCTAGGGGAAAAATATACATACCGTTGTAATCGGGCGAGTTTCTACTTTCAGACGCGACAGGAATTTTTGGGTTAGGTCAATCCGTTCGCGAGATATGTGAGTTTGAAGCCAAGAAATGGTTGAGAAGGCAAACAATTTTTCGCAATTCTGCTGCTCCAAACGCTTAACCAGAATGGCCTATGGAAAAAATACACATACCGTTGTAATCGGGCGAGTTTCTACTTTCAGATGCAATAGGAATTTTTGGGTTAGGTCAATCCGTTCGCGAGATATGTGAGTTTGAAGCCAAGAAATGGTTGAGAAGGCAAAAAATTTTTCGCATTTCTGCTGCTCCAAACGCTTAACCAGAATGGCCTAGGGTAAAAATACACATACCGTTGTAATCGGGCGAGTTTCTACTTTCAGATGCAATAGGAATTTTTGGGTTAGGTCAATCCGTTCGCGAGATATGGGTGTTTGAAGCCAAGAAATGGTTGAGAAGGCAAAAAATTTTTCGCAATTCTGCTGCTCCAAACGCTTAACCAGAATGGCCTAGGGAAAAAATACACATACCGTTGTAATCGGGCGAGTTTCTACTTTCAGATGCAACAGGAATTTTTGGGTTAGGTCAAACCGTTTGCGAGATATGGGAGTTTGAAGCCAAGAAATGGTTGAGAAGGCAAAAAATTTTTCGCAATTCTGCTGCTCCAAACGCTTAACCAGAATGGCCTAGGCAAAAAATACGCATACAGTTGTAATCGGGCGAGTTTCTACTTTCAGACGCAATAGGAATTTTTGGGTTAGGTCATTCCGTTCGCGAGATATGGGAGTTTGAAGCTAAGAAATGGTTGAGAAGACAACAAATTTTTCGCAATTCTGCTGCTCCAAACGCTTGACCAGAATGGCCTAGAGAAAAAATACACATACCGTTGTAATCGGGCGAGTTTCTACTTTCAGATGCAATAGGAATTTTTGGGTTAGGTCAATCCGTTCGCGAGATATGGGAGTTTGAAGCCAAGAGATGGTTGAGAAGGCAAACAATTTTTCGCAATTCTGCTGCTCCAAACGCTTAACCAGAATGGCCTAGGGAAAAAATACGCATAGAGTTGTAATCGGGCGAGTTTCTACTTTCGGACGCAACAGGAATTTTTGGGTTAGGTAAATCCGTTCGCGAGATATGGGAGTTTGAAGCTAAGAAATGGTTGAGAAGACAACAAATTTTTCGCACTTCTGCTGCTCGAATCGCTTAACCAGAATGGCCTAGGGGAAAAATATACATACCGTTGTAATCGAGCGAGTTTCTACTTTCAGACGCAACAGGAATATTTGGGTTAGGTCAATCCGTTCGCGAGATATGTGAGTTTGAAGCCAAGAAATGGTTGAGAAGGCAAACAATTTTTCGCAATTCTGCTGCTCCAAACGCTTAACCATAAAGGCCTAGGGAAAAAATACACATACCGTTGTAATCGGGCGAGTTTCTACTTTCAGGTGCAATAGGAATTTTTGGGTTAGTTCAATCCGTTCGCGAGATATGGGAGTTTGAAGCTAAGAAATGGTTGAGAAGACAACAAATTTTTCGCAATTGTGCTGCTCCAAACGCTTAACCAGAATGGCCTAGGGAAAAAATACGCATACAGTTGTAATCGGGCGAGTTTCTACTTTCAGACGCAGTAGGAACTTTTGGGTTAGGTAAATCCGTTCGCGAGATATGGGAGTTTGAAGCTAAGAAATGGTTGAGAAGACAACAAATTTTTCGCACTTCTGCTGCTCGAATCGCTTAACCAGAATGGCCTAGGGGAAAAATACACATACCGTTGTAATCGGGCGAGTTTCTACTTTCAGACGCAACAGGAATTTTTGGGTTAGGTCAATCCGTTCGCGAGATATGTGAGTTTGAAGCCAAGAAATGGTTGAGAAGGCAAAAAATTTTTCGCAATTCTGCTGCTCCAAACGCTTAACTAGAATGGCCTAGGGTAAAAGTACACATACTGTTGTAATCGGGCGAGTTTCTACTTTCAGACGCAACAGGAATTTTTGGGTTAGGTCAAACCGTGCGCGAGATATGGGAGTTTGAAGCCAAGAAATGGTTGAGATGACAACAAATTTTTCGCACTTCTGCTGCTCGAATCGCTTAACCAGAATGGCCTAGGGGAAAAATACACATACCGTTGTAATCGGGCGAGTTTCTACTTTCAGACGCAACAGGAATTTTTGGGTTAGGTCAATCCGTTCGCGAGATATGTGAGTTTGAAGCCAAGAAATGGTTGAGAAGGCAAAAAATTTTTCGCAATTCTGCTGCTCCAAACGCTTAACTAGAATGGCCTAGGGTAAAAGTACACATACTGTTGTAATCGGGCGAGTTTCTACTTTCAGACGCAACAGGAATTTTTGGGTTATGTCAAACCGTTCGCGAGATATGGGAGTTTGAAGCCAAGAAATGGTTGAGATGACAACAAATTTTTCGCACTTCCGCTGCTCGAATCGCTTAACCAGAATGGCCTAGGGGAAAAATACACATACCGTTGTAATCGAGCTAGTTTCTACTTTCAGACGCAACAGGAATTTTTGGGTTAGGTCAATCCGTTCGCGAGATATGTGAGTTTGAAGCCAAGAAATGGTTGAGAAGGCAAAAAATTTTTCGCAATTCTGCTGCTCCAAACGCTTAACCAGAATGGCCTAGGGAAAAAATACACATACCGTTGTAATCGAGCGAGTTTCTACTTTCAGACGCAACAGGAATTTTTGGGTTAGGTCAATCCGTTCGCGAGATAAGTGAGTTTGAAGCCAAGAAATGGTTGAGAAGGCAAAAAATTTTTCGCAATTCTGCTGCCCCAAACGCTTAACCAGAATGGCCTAGGGTAAAAATACGCATACCGTTGTAATCGGGCGGGTTTCTACTTTCAGATGCAATAGGAATTTTTGGGTTAGGTCAATCCGTTCGCGAGATATGGGTGTTTGAAGCCAAGAAATGGTTGAGAAGGCAAAAAATTTTTCGCAATTCTGCTGCTCCAAACGCTTGACCAGAATGGCCTAGGGAAAAAATACACAAACCGTTGTAATCGGGCGAGTTTCTACTTTCAGATGCAATAGGAATTTTTGGGTTAGGTCAATCCGTTCGCGAGATATGGGAGTTTGAAGCCAAGAGATGGTTGAGAAGGCAAACAATTTTTCGCAATTCTGCTGCTCCAAACGCTTAACCAGAATGGCCTAGGGAAAAAATACGCATAGAGTTGTAATCGGGCGAGTTTCTACTTTCAGACGCAACAGGAATTTTTGGGTTAGGTAAATCCGTTCGCGAGATATGGGAGTTTGAAGCTAAGAAATGGTTGAGAAGACAACAAATTTTTCGCACTTCTGCTGCTAGAATCGCTTAACCAGAATGGCCTAGGCGAAAAATACACATACCGTTGTACTCGAGCGAGTTTCTACTTTCAGACGCAACAGGAATATTTGAGTTAGGTCAATCCGTTCGCGAGATATGTGAGTTTGAAGCCAAGAAATGGTTGAGAAGGCAAACAATTTTTCGCAATTCTGCTGCTCCAAACGCTTAACCATAAAGGCCTAGGGAAAAAATACACATACCGTTGTAATCGGGCGAGTTTCAACTTTCAGATGCAATAGGAATTTTTGGGTTAGTTCAATCCGTTCGCGAGATATGGGAGTTTGAAGCTAAGAAATGGTTGAGAAGACAACAAATTTTTCGCAATTGTGCTGCTCCAAACGCTTAACCAGAATGGCCTAGGGAAAAAATACGCATACAGTTGTAATCGGGCGAGTTTCTACTTTCAGACGCAGTAGGAACTTTTGGGTTAGGTAAATCCGTTCGCGAGATATGGGAGTTTGAAGCTAAGAAATGGTTGAGAAGACAACAAATTTTTCGCACTTCTGCTGCTTGAATCGCTTAACCAGAATGGCCTACGGGAAAAATACACATACCGTTGTAATCGGGCGAGTTTCTACTTTCAGACGCAACAGGAATTTTTGGGTTAGGTCAATCCGTTCGCGAGATATGTGAGTTTGAAGCCAAGAAATGGTTGAGAAGGCAAAAAATTTTTCGCAATTCTGCTGCTCCAAACGCTTAACTAGAATGGCCTAGGGTAAAAGTACACATACTGTTGTAATCGGGCGAGTTTCTACTTTCAGACGCAACAGGAATTTTTGGGTTAGGTCCAACCGTTCGCGAGATATGGGAGTTTGAAGCCAAGAAATGGTTGAGATGACAACAAATTTTTCGCACTTCTGCTGCTCGAATCGCTTAACCAGAATGGCCTAGGGGGAAAATACACATACCGTTGTAATCGAGCGAGTTTCTACATTCAGACGCAACAGGAATTTTTGGGTTAGGTCAATCCGTTCGCGAGATATGTGAGTTTGAAGCCAAGAAATGGTTGAGAAGGCAAAAAATTTTTCGCAATTCTGCTGCTCCAAACGCTTAACCAGAATGGCCTAGGGAAAAAATACACATACCGTTGTAATCGAGCGAGTTTCTACTTTCAGACGCAACAGGAATTTTTGGGTTAGGTCAATCCGTTCGCGAGATAAGTGAGTTTGAAGCCAAGAAATGGTTGAGAAGGCAAAAAATTTTTCGCAATTCTGCTGCTCCAAACGCTTAACCAGAATGGCCTAGGGTAAAAATACACATACCGTTGTAATCGGGCGAGTTTCTACTTTCAGATGCAATAGGAATTTTTGGGTTAGGTCAATCCGTTCGCGAGATATGGGTGTTTGAAGCCAAGAAATGGTTGAGAAGGCAAAAAATTTTTCGCAATTCTGCTGCTCCAAACGCTTAACCAGAATGGCCTAGGGAAAAAGTACACATACCGTTGTAATCGGGCGAGTTTCTACTTTCAGACGCAACAGGAATTTTTGGGTTAGGTCAATCCGTTCGCGAGATATGTGAGTTTGAAGCCAAGAAATGGTTGAGAAGGCAAAAAATTTTTCGCAATTCTGCTGCACCAAACGCTTAACCAGAATGGCCTAGGGAAAAAGTACACATACCGTTGTAATCGGGCGAGTTTCTACTTTCAGATGCAATAGGAATTTTTGGGTTAGTTCAATCCGTTCGCGAGATATGGGAGTTTGAAGCTAAGAAATGGTTGAGAGGACAACAAATTATTCGCAATTGTGCTGCTCCAAACGCTTAACCAGAATGGCCTAGGGGAAAAATACACATACCTTTGTAATCGGGCGAGTTTCTACTTTCAGACGCAACAGGAATTTTTGGGTTAGGTCAATCCGTTCGCGAGATATGTGAGTTTGAAGCCAAGAAATGGTTGAGAAGGCAAAAAATTTTTCGCAATTCTGCTGCTCCAAACGCTTAACCAGAATGGCCTAGGGAAAAAATACACATACCGTTGTAATCGAGCGAGTTTCTACTTTCAGACGCAATAGGAATTTTTGGGTTAGGTCAATCCGTTCGCGAGATATGTGAGTTTGAAGCCAAGAAATGGTTGAGAAGGCAAAAAATTTTTCGCACTTCTGCTGCTCGAATCGCTTAGCCAGAATGGCCTAGGGTAAAAATACACATACCGTTGTAATCGGGCGAGTTTCTACTTTCAGATTCAATAGGAATTTTTGGGTTAGGTCAATCCGTTCGCGAGATATGGGTGTTTGAAGCCAAGAAATGGTTGAGAAGGCAAAAAATTTTTCGCAATTCTGCTGCTCCAAACGCTTAACCAGAATGGCCTAGGGAAAAAGTACACATACCGTTGTAATCGGGCGAGTTTCTACTTTCAGATGCAATAGGAATTTTTGGGTTAGGTCAATCCGTTCGCGAGATATGGGAGTTTGAAGCCAAGAGATGGTTGAGAAGGCAAACAATTTTTCGCAATTCTGCTGCTCCAAACGCTTAACCAGAATGGCCTAGGGAAAAAGTACACATACCGCTGTAATCGGGCGAGTTTCTACTTTCAGATGCAATAGGAATTTTTGGGTTAGGTCAATCCGTTCCCGAGATATGGGAGATTGAAGCTAAAAAATGGTTGAGAAGCCAACAAATTTTTCGCAATTGTGCTGCTCCAAACGCTTAACCAGAATGGCCTAGGGAAAAAATACGCATACAGTTGTAATCGGGCGAGTTTCTACTTTCAGACGCAATAGGAATTTTTGTGTTAGGTCAATCCGTTCGCGAGATATGGGAGTTTGAAGCTAAGAAATGGTTGAGAAGACAACAAATTTTTCGCACTTCTGCTGCTCGAATCGCTTAGCCAGAATGGCCTAGGGGAAAAATATACATACCGTTGTAATCGGGCGAGTTTCTACTTTCAGACGCGACAGGAATTTTTGGGTTAGGTCAATCCGTTCGCGAGATATGTGAGTTTGAAGCCAAGAAATGGTTGAGAAGGCAAACAATTTTTCGCAATTCTGCTGCTCCAAACGCTTAACCAGAATGGCCTATGGAAAAAATACACATACCGTTGTAATCGGGCGAGTTTCTACTTTCAGATGCAATAGGAATTTTTGGGTTAGGTCAATCCGTTCGCGAGATATGTGAGTTTGAAGCCAAGAAATGGTTGAGAAGGCAAAAAATTTTTCGCAATTCTGCTGCTCCAAACGCTTAACCAGAATGGCCTAGGGTAAAAATACTCATACCGTTGTAATCGGGCGAGTTTCTACTTTCAGATGCAATAGGAATTTTTGGGTTAGGTCAATCCGTTCGCGAGATATGGGTGTTTGAAACCAAGAAATGGTTGAGAAGGCAAAAAATTTTTCGCAATTCTGCTGCTCCAAACGCTTAACCAGAATGGCCTAGGGAAAAAATACACATACCGTTGTAATCGGGCGAGTTTCTACTTTCAGATGCAACAGGAATTTTTGGGTTAGGTCAAACCGTTTGCGAGATATGGGAGTTTGAAGCCAAGAAATGGTTGAGAAGGCAAAAAATTTTTCGCAATTCTGCTGCTCCAAACGCTTAACCAGAATGGCCTAGGCAAAAAATACGCATACAGTTGTAATCGGGCGAGTTTCTACTTTCAGACGCAATAGGAATTTTTGGGTTAGGTCATTCCGTTCGCGAGATATGGGAGTTTGAAGCTAAGAAATGGTTGAGAAGACAACAAATTTTCCGCAATTCTGCTGCTCGAATCGCTTAACCAGAATGGCCTAGGGGAAAAATACACATACCGTTGTAATCGGGCGAGTTTCTACTTTCATACGCAACAGGAATTTTTGGGTTAGGTCAATCCGTTCGCGAGATATGTGAGTTTGAATCCAAGATATGGTTGAGAAGGCAAAAAATTTTTCGCAATTCTGCTGCCCCAAACGCTTAACCAGAATGGCCTAGGGTAAAAATACACATACCGTTGTAATCGGGCGGGTTTCTACTTTCAGATGCAATAGGAATTTTTGGGTTAGGTCAATCCGTTCGCGAGATATGGGTGTTTGAAGCCAAGAAATGGTTGAGAAGGCAAAAAATTTTTCGCAATTCTGCTGCTCCAAACGCTTGACCAGAATGGCCTAGGGAAAAAATACACATACCGTTGTAATCGGGCGAGTTTCTACTTTCAGATGCAATAGGAATTTTTGGGTTAGGTCAATCCGTTCGCGAGATATGGGAGTTTGAAGCCAAGAGATGGTTGAGAAGGCAAACAATTTTTCGCAATTCTGCTGCTCCAAACGCTTAACCAGAATGGCCTAGGGAAAAAATACGCATAGAGTTGTAATCGGGCGAGTTTCTACTTTCAGACGCAACAGGAATTTTTGGGTTAGGTAAATCCGTTCGCGAGATATGGGAGTTTGAAGCTAAGAAATGGTTGAGAAGACAACAAATTTTTCGCACTTCTGCTGCTCGAATCGCTTAACCAGAATGGCCTAGGGGAAAAATACACATACCGTTGTAATCGAGCGAGTTTCTACTTTCAGACGCAACAGGAATATTTGGGTTAGGTCAATCCGTTCGCGAGATATGTGAGTTTGAAGCCAAGAAATGGTTGAGAAGGCAAACAATTTTTCGCAATTCTGCTGCTCGAATCGCTTAACCAGAATGGCCTAGGGGAAAAATACACATACCGTTGTAATCGGGCGAGTTTCTACTTTCATACGCAACAGGAATTTTTGGGTTAGGTCAATCCGTTCGCGAGATATGTGAGTTTGAATCCAAGATATGGTTGAGAAGGCAAAAAATTTTTCGCAATTCTGCTGCCCCAAACGCTTAACCAGAATGGCCTAGGGTAAAAATACACATACCGTTGTAATCGGGCGGGTTTCTTCTTTCAGATGCAATAGGAATTTTTGGGTTAGGTCAATCCGTTCGCGAGATATGGGTGTTTGAAGCCAAGAAATGGTTGAGAAGGCAAAAAATTTTTCGCAATTCTGCTGCTCCAAACGCTTGACCAGAATGGCCTAGGGAAAAAATACGCATAGAGTTGTAATCGGGCGAGTTTCTACTTTCAGACGCAACAGGAATTTTTGGGTTAGGTAAATCCGTTCGCGAGATATGGGAGTTTGAAGCTAAGAAATGGTTGAGAAGACAACAAATTTTTCGCACTTCTGCTGCTCGAATCGCTTAACCAGAATGGCCTAGGGGAAAAATACACATACCGTTGTAATCGAGCGAGTTTCTACTTTCAGACGCAACAGGAATTTTTGGGTTAGGTCAATCCGTTCCCGAGATATGGGAGATTGAAGCTAAAAAATGGTTGAGAAGCCAACAAATTTTTCGCAATTGTGCTGCTCCAAACGCTTAACCAGAATGGCCTAGGGAAAAAATACGCATACAGTTGTAATCGGTCGAGTTTCTACTTTCAGACGCAATAGGAATTTTTGTGTTAGGTCAATCCGTTCGCGAGATATGGGAGTTTGAAGCTAAGAAATGGTTGAGAAGACAACAAATTTTTCGCACTTCTGCTGCTCGAATCGCTTAGCCAGAATGGCCTAGGGGAAAAATATACATACCGTTGTAATCGGGCGAGTTTCTACTTTCAGACGCGACAGGAATTTTTGGGTTAGGTCAATCCGTTCGCGAGATATGTGAGTTTGAAGCCAAGAAATGGTTGAGAAGGCAAACAATTTTTCGCAATTCTGCTGCTCCAAACGCTTAACCAGAATGGCCTATGGAAAAAATACACATACCGTTGTAATCGGGCGAGTTTCTACTTTCAGATGCAATAGGAATTTTTGGGTTAGGTCAATCCGTTCGCGAGATATGTGAGTTTGAAGCCAAGAAATGGTTGAGAAGGCAAAAAATTTTTCGCAATTCTGCTGCTCCAAACGCTTAACCAGAATGGCCTAGGGTAAAAATACTCATACCGTTGTAATCGGGCGAGTTTCTACTTTCAGATGCAATAGGAATTTTTGGGTTAGGTCAATCCGTTCGCGAGATATGGGTGTTTGAAACCAAGAAATGGTTGAGAAGGCAAAAAATTTTTCGCAATTCTGCTGCTCCAAACGCTTAACCAGAATGGCCTAGGGAAAAAATACACATACCGTTGTAATCGGGCGAGTTTCTACTTTCAGATGCAACAGGAATTTTTGGGTTAGGTCAAACCGTTTGCGAGATATGGGAGTTTGAAGCCAAGAAATGGTTGAGAAGGCAAAAAATTTTTCGCAATTCTGCTGCTCCAAACGCTTAACCAGAATGGCCTAGGCAAAAAATACGCATACAGTTGTAATCGGGCGAGTTTCTACTTTCAGACGCAATAGGAATTTTTGGGTTAGGTCATTCCGTTCGCGAGATATGGGAGTTTGAAGCTAAGAAATGGTTGAGAAGACAACAAATTTTCCGCAATTCTGCTGCTCGAATCGCTTAACCAGAATGGCCTAGGGGAAAAATACACATACCGTTGTAATCGGGCGAGTTTCTACTTTCATACGCAACAGGAATTTTTGGGTTAGGTCAATCCGTTCGCGAGATATGTGAGTTTGAATCCAAGATATGGTTGAGAAGGCAAAAAATTTTTCGCAATTCTGCTGCCCCAAACGCTTAACCAGAATGGCCTAGGGTAAAAATACACATACCGTTGTAATCGGGCGGGTTTCTACTTTCAGATGCAATAGGAATTTTTGGGTTAGGTCAATCCGTTCGCGAGATATGGGTGTTTGAAGCCAAGAAATGGTTGAGAAGGCAAAAAATTTTTCGCAATTCTGCTGCTCCAAACGCTTGACCAGAATGGCCTAGGGAAAAAATACACATACCGTTGTAATCGGGCGAGTTTCTACTTTCAGATGCAATAGGAATTTTTGGGTTAGGTCAATCCGTTCGCGAGATATGGGAGTTTGAAGCCAAGAGATGGTTGAGAAGGCAAACAATTTTTCGCAATTCTGCTGCTCCAAACGCTTAACCAGAATGGCCTAGGGAAAAAATACGCATAGAGTTGTAATCGGGCGAGTTTCTACTTTCAGACGCAACAGGAATTTTTGGGTTAGGTAAATCCGTTCGCGAGATATGGGAGTTTGAAGCTAAGAAATGGTTGAGAAGACAACAAATTTTTCGCACTTCTGCTGCTCGAATCGCTTAACCAGAATGGCCTAGGGGAAAAATACACATACCGTTGTAATCGAGCGAGTTTCTACTTTCAGACGCAACAGGAATATTTGGGTTAGGTCAATCCGTTCGCGAGATATGTGAGTTTGAAGCCAAGAAATGGTTGAGAAGGCAAACAATTTTTCGCAATTCTGCTGCTCGAATCGCTTAACCAGAATGGCCTAGGGGAAAAATACACATACCGTTGTAATCGGGCGAGTTTCTACTTTCATACGCAACAGGAATTTTTGGGTTAGGTCAATCCGTTCGCGAGATATGTGAGTTTGAATCCAAGATATGGTTGAGAAGGCAAAAAATTTTTCGCAATTCTGCTGCCCCAAACGCTTAACCAGAATGGCCTAGGGTAAAAATACACATACCGTTGTAATCGGGCGGGTTTCTTCTTTCAGATGCAATAGGAATTTTTGGGTTAGGTCAATCCGTTCGCGAGATATGGGTGTTTGAAGCCAAGAAATGGTTGAGAAGGCAAAAAATTTTTCGCAATTCTGCTGCTCCAAACGCTTGACCAGAATGGCCTAGGGAAAAAATACGCATAGAGTTGTAATCGGGCGAGTTTCTACTTTCAGACGCAACAGGAATTTTTGGGTTAGGTAAATCCGTTCGCGAGATATGGGAGTTTGAAGCTAAGAAATGGTTGAGAAGACAACAAATTTTTCGCACTTCTGCTGCTCGAATCGCTTAACCAGAATGGCCTAGGGGAAAAATACACATACCGTTGTAATCGAGCGAGTTTCTACTTTCAGACGCAACAGGAATTTTTGGGTTAGGTCAATCCGTTCGCGAGATATGTGAGTTTGAAGCCAAGAAATGGTTGAGAAGGCAAAAAATTTTTCGCAATTCTGCTGCTCCAAACGCTTAACCAGAATGGCCTAGGGAAAAAATACACATACCGTTGTAATCGAGCGAGTTTCTACTTTCAGACGCAATAGGAATTTTTGGGTTAGGTCAATCCGTTCGCGAGATATGTGAGTTTGAAGCCAAGAAATGGTTGAGAAGGCAAAAAATTTTTCGCACTTCTGCTGCTCGAATCGCTTAGCCAGAATGGCCTAGGGTAAAAATACACATACCGTTGTAATCGGGCGAGTTTCTACTTTCAGATTCAATAGGAATTTTTGGGTTAGGTCAATCCGTTCGCGAGATATGGGTGTTTGAAGCCAAGAAATGGTTGAGAAGGCAAAAAATTTTTCGCAATTCTGCTGCTCCAAACGCTTAACCAGAATGGCCTAGGGAAAAAGTACACATACCGTTGTAATCGGGCGAGTTTCTACTTTCAGATGCAATAGGAATTTTTGGGTTAGGTCAATCCGTTCGCGAGATATGGGAGTTTGAAGCCAAGAGATGGTTGAGAAGGCAAACAATTTTTCGCAATTCTGCTGCTCCAAACGCTTAACCAGAATGGCCTAGGGAAAAAGTACACATACCGCTGTAATCGGGCGAGTTTCTACTTTCAGATGCAATAGGAATTTTTGGGTTAGGTCAATCCGTTCCCGAGATATGGGAGATTGAAGCTAAAAAATGGTTGAGAAGCCAACAAATTTTTCGCAATTGTGCTGCTCCAAACGCTTAACCAGAATGGCCTAGGGAAAAAATACGCATACAGTTGTAATCGGGCGAGTTTCTACTTTCAGACGCAATAGGAATTTTTGTGTTAGGTCAATCCGTTCGCGAGATATGGGAGTTTGAAGCTAAGAAATGGTTGAGAAGACAACAAATTTTTCGCACTTCTGCTGCTCGAATCGCTTAGCCAGAATGGCCTAGGGGAAAAATATACATACCGTTGTAATCGGGCGAGTTTCTACTTTCAGACGCGACAGGAATTTTTGGGTTAGGTCAATCCGTTCGCGAGATATGTGAGTTTGAAGCCAAGAAATGGTTGAGAAGGCAAACAATTTTTCGCAATTCTGCTGCTCCAAACGCTTAACCAGAATGGCCTATGGAAAAAATACACATACCGTTGTAATCGGGCGAGTTTCTACTTTCAGATGCAATAGGAATTTTTGGGTTAGGTCAATCCGTTCGCGAGATATGTGAGTTTGAAGCCAAGAAATGGTTGAGAAGGCAAAAAATTTTTCGCAATTCTGCTGCTCCAAACGCTTAACCAGAATGGCCTAGGGTAAAAATACTCATACCGTTGTAATCGGGCGAGTTTCTACTTTCAGATGCAACAGGAATTTTTGGGTTAGGTCAAACCGTTTGCGAGATATGGGAGTTTGAAGCCAAGAAATGGTTGAGAAGGCAAAAAATTTTTCGCAATTCTGCTGCTCCAAACGCTTAACCAGAATGGCCTAGGCAAAAAATACGCATACAGTTGTAATCGGGCGAGTTTCTACTTTCAGACGCAATAGGAATTTTTGGGTTAGGTCATTCCGTTCGCGAGATATGGGAGTTTGAAGCTAAGAAATGGTTGAGAAGACAACAAATTTTCCGCAATTCTGCTGCTCGAATCGCTTAACCAGAATGGCCTAGGGGAAAAATACACATACCGTTGTAATCGGGCGAGTTTCTACTTTCATACGCAACAGGAATTTTTGGGTTAGGTCAATCCGTTCGCGAGATATGTGAGTTTGAATCCAAGATATGGTTGAGAAGGCAAAAAATTTTTCGCAATTCTGCTGCCCCAAACGCTTAACCAGAATGGCCTAGGGTAAAAATACACATACCGTTGTAATCGGGCGGGTTTCTACTTTCAGATGCAATAGGAATTTTTGGGTTAGGTCAATCCGTTCGCGAGATATGGGTGTTTGAAGCCAAGAAATGGTTGAGAAGGCAAAAAATTTTTCGCAATTCTGCTGCTCCAAACGCTTGACCAGAATGGCCTAGGGAAAAAATACACATACCGTTGTAATCGGGCGAGTTTCTACTTTCAGATGCAATAGGAATTTTTGGTTTAGGTCAATCCGTTCGCGAGATATGGGAGTTTGAAGCCAAGAGATGGTTGAGAAGGCAAACAATTTTTCGCAATTCTGCTGCTCCAAACGCTTAACCAGAATGGCCTAGGGAAAAAATACGCATAGAGTTGTAATCGGGCGAGTTTCTACTTTCAGACGCAACAGGAATTTTTGGGTTAGGTAAATCCGTTCGCGAGATATGGGAGTTTGAAGCTAAGAAATGGTTGAGAAGACAACAAATTTTTCGCACTTCTGCTGCTCGAATCGCTTAACCAGAATGGCCTAGGGGAAAAATACACATACCGTTGTAATCGAGCGAGTTTCTACTTTCAGACGCAACAGGAATATTTGGGTTAGGTCAATCCGTTCGCGAGATATGTGAGTTTGAAGCCAAGAAATGGTTGAGAAGGCAAACAATTTTTCGCAATTCTGCTGCTCGAATCGCTTAACCAGAATGGCCTAGGGGAAAAATACACATACCGTTGTAATCGGGCGAGTTTCTACTTTCATACGCAACAGGAATTTTTGGGTTAGGTCAATCCGTTCGCGAGATATGTGAGTTTGAATCCAAGATATGGTTGAGAAGGCAAAAAATTTTTCGCAATTCTGCTGCCCCAAACGCTTAACCAGAATGGCCTAGGGTAAAAATACACATACCGTTGTAATCGGGCGGGTTTCTTCTTTCAGATGCAATAGGAATTTTTGGGTTAGGTCAATCCGTTCGCGAGATATGGGTGTTTGAAGCCAAGAAATGGTTGAGAAGGCAAAAAATTTTTCGCAATTCTGCTGCTCCAAACGCTTGACCAGAATGGCCTAGGGAAAAAATACGCATAGAGTTGTAATCGGGCGAGTTTCTACTTTCAGACGCAACAGGAATTTTTGGGTTAGGTAAATCCGTTCGCGAGATATGGGAGTTTGAAGCTAAGAAATGGTTGAGAAGACAACAAATTTTTCGCACTTCTGCTGCTCGAATCGCTTAACCAGAATGGCCTAGGGGAAAAATACACATACCGTTGTAATCGAGCGAGTTTCTACTTTCAGACGCAACAGGAATATTTGGGTTAGGTCAATCCGTTCGCGAGATATGTGAGTTTGAAGCCAAGAAATGGTTGAGAAGGCAAACAATTTTTCGCAATTCTGCTGCTCGAATCGCTTAACCAGAATGGCCTAGGGTAAAAATACACATACCGTTGTAATCGGGCGAGTTTCTACTTTCAGATGCAACAGGAATTTTTGGGTTAGGTCAAACCGTTTGCGAGATATGGGAGTTTGAAGCCAAGAAATGGTTGAGAAGGCAAAAAATTTTTCGCAATTCTGCTGCTCCAAACGCTTAACCAGAATGGCCTAGGCAAAAAATACGCATACAGTTGTAATCGGGCGAGTTTCTACTTTCAGACGCAATAGGAATTTTTGGGTTAGGTCATTCCGTTCGCGAGATATGGGAGTTTGAAGCTAAGAAATGGTTGAGAAGACAACAAATTTTCCGCAATTCTGCTGCTCGAATCGCTTAACCAGAATGGCCTAGGGGAAAAATACACATACCGTTGTAATCGGGCGAGTTTCTACTTTCATACGCAACAGGAATTTTTGGGTTAGGTCAATCCGTTCGCGAGATATGTGAGTTTGAATCCAAGATATGGTTGAGAAGGCAAAAAATTTTTCGCAATTCTGCTGCCCCAAACGCTTAACCAGAATGGCCTAGGGTAAAAATACACATACCGTTGTAATCGGGCGGGTTTCTACTTTCAGATGCAATAGGAATTTTTGGGTTAGGTCAATCCGTTCGCGAGATATGGGTGTTTGAAGCCAAGAAATGGTTGAGAAGGCAAAAAATTTTTCGCAATTCTGCTGCTCCAAACGCTTAACCAGAATGGCCTAGGGTAAAAATACACATACCGTTGTAATCGGGCGAGTTTCTACTTTCAGATGCAATAGGAATTTTTGGGTTAGGTCAATCCGTTCGCGAGATATGGGTGTTTGAAGCCAAGAAATGGTTGAGAAGGCAAAAAATTTTTCGCAATTCTGCTGCTCCAAACGGTTAACCAGAATGGCCTAGGGAAAAAGTACACATACCGTTGTAATCGGGCGAGTTTCTACTTTCAGACGCAACAGGAATTTTTGGGTTAGGTCAATCCGTTCGCGAGATATGTGAGTTTGAAGCCAAGAAATGGTTGAGAAGGCAAAAAATTTTTCGCAATTCTGCTGCACCAAACGCTTAACCAGAATGGCCTAGGGAAATAGTACACATACCGTTGTAATCGGGCGAGTTTCTACTTTCAGATGCAATAGGAATTTTTGGGTTAGTTCAATCCGTTCGCGAGATATGGGAGTTTGAAGCTAAGAAATGGTTGAGAGGACAACAAATTATTCGCAATTGTGCTGCTCCAAACGCTTAACCAGAATGGCCTAGGGGAAAAATACACATACCTTTGTAATCGGGCGAGTTTCTACTTTCAGACGCAACAGGAATTTTTGGGTTAGGTCAATCCGTTCGCGAGATATGTGAGTTTGAAGCCAAGAAATGGTTGAGAAGGCAAAAAATTTTTCGCAATTCTGCTGCTCCAAACGCTTAACCAGAATGGCCTAGGGAAAAAATACACATACCGTTGTAATCGAGCGAGTTTCTACTTTCAGACGCAATAGGAATTTTTGGGTTAGGTCAATCCGTTCGCGAGATATGTGAGTTTGAAGCCAAGAAATGGTTGAGAAGGCAAAAAATTTTTCGCACTTCTGCTGCTCGAATCGCTTAGCCAGAATGGCCTAGGGTAAAAATACACATACCGTTGTAATCGGGCGAGTTTCTACTTTCAGATTCAATAGGAATTTTTGGGTTAGGTCAATCCGTTCGCGAGATATGGGTGTTTGAAGCCAAGAAATGGTTGAGAAGGCAAAAAATTTTTCGCAATTCTGCTGCTCCAAACGCTTAACCAGAATGGCCTAGGGAAAAAGTACACATACCGTTGTAATCGGGCGAGTTTCTACTTTCAGATGCAATAGGAATTTTTGGGTTAGGTCAATCCGTTCGCGAGATATGGGAGTTTGAAGCCAAGAGATGGTTGAGAAGGCAAACAATTTTTCGCAATTCTGCTGCTCCAAACGCTTAACCAGAATGGCCTAGGGAAAAAGTACACATACCGCTGTAATCGGGCGAGTTTCTACTTTCAGATGCAATAGGAATTTTTGGGTTAGGTCAATCCGTTCCCGAGATATGGGAGATTGAAGCTAAAAAATGGTTGAGAAGCCAACAAATTTTTCGCAATTGTGCTGCTCCAAACGCTTAACCAGAATGGCCTAGGGAAAAAATACGCATACAGTTGTAATCGGGCGAGTTTCTACTTTCAGACGCAATAGGAATTTTTGTGTTAGGTCAATCCGTTCGCGAGATATGGGAGTTTGAAGCTAAGAAATGGTTGAGAAGACAACAAATTTTTCGCACTTCTGCTGCTCGAATCGCTTAGCCAGAATGGCCTAGGGGAAAAATATACATACCGTTGTAATCGGGCGAGTTTCTACTTTCAGACGCGACAGGAATTTTTGGGTTAGGTCAATCCGTTCGCGAGATATGTGAGTTTGAAGCCAAGAAATGGTTGAGAAGGCAAACAATTTTTCGCAATTCTGCTGCTCCAAACGCTTAACCAGAATGGCCTATGGAAAAAATACACATACCGTTGTAATCGGGCGAGTTTCTACTTTCAGATGCAATAGGAATTTTTGGGTTAGGTCAATCCGTTCGCGAGATATGTGAGTTTGAAGCCAAGAAATGGTTGAGAAGGCAAAAACTTTTTCGCAATTCTGCTGCTCCAAACGCTTAACCAGAATGGCCTAGGGTAAAAATACTCATACCGTTGTAATCGGGCGAGTTTCTACTTTCAGATGCAATAGGAATTTTTGGGTTAGGTCAATCCGTTCGCGAGATATGGGTGTTTGAAACCAAGAAATGGTTGAGAAGGCAAAAAATTTTTCGCAATTCTGCTGCTCCAAACGCTTAACCAGAATGGCCTAGGGAAAAAATACACATACCGTTGTAATCGGGCGAGTTTCTACTTTCAGATGCAACAGGAATTTTTGGGTTAGGTCAAACCGTTTGCGAGATATGGGAGTTTGAAGCCAAGAAATGGTTGAGAAGGCAAAAAATTTTTCGCAATTCTGCTGCTCCAAACGCTTAACCAGAATGGCCTAGGCAAAAAATACGCATACAGTTGTAATCGGGCGAGTTTCTACTTTCAGACGCAATAGGAATTTTTGGGTTAGGTCATTCCGTTCGCGAGATATGGGAGTTTGAAGCTAAGAAATGGTTGAGAAGACAACAAATTTTCCGCAATTCTGCTGCTCGAATCGCTTAACCAGAATGGCCTAGGGGAAAAATACACATACCGTTGTAATCGGGCGAGTTTCTACTTTCATACGCAACAGGAATTTTTGGGTTAGGTCAATCCGTTCGCGAGATATGTGAGTTTGAATCCAAGATATGGTTGAGAAGGCAAAAAATTTTTCGCAATTCTGCTGCCCCAAACGCTTAACCAGAATGGCCTAGGGTAAAAATACACATACCGTTGTAATCGGGCGGGTTTCTACTTTCAGATGCAATAGGAATTTTTGGGTTAGGTCAATCCGTTCGCGAGATATGGGTGTTTGAAGCCAAGAAATGGTTGAGAAGGCAAAAAATTTTTCGCAATTCTGCTGCTCCAAACGCTTGACCAGAATGGCCTAGGGAAAAAATACACATACCGTTGTAATCGGGCGAGTTTCTACTTTCAGATGCAATAGGAATTTTTGGGTTAGGTCAATCCGTTCGCGAGATATGGGAGTTTGAAGCCAAGAGATGGTTGAGAAGGCAAACAATTTTTCGCAATTCTGCTGCTCCAAACGCTTAACCAGAATGGCCTAGGGAAAAAATACGCATAGAGTTGTAATCGGGCGAGTTTCTACTTTCAGACGCAACAGGAATTTTTGGGTTAGGTAAATCCGTTCGCGAGATATGGGAGTTTGAAGCTAAGAAATGGTTGAGAAGACAACAAATTTTTCGCACTTCTGCTGCTCGAATCGCTTAACCAGAATGGCCTAGGGGAAAAATACACATACCGTTGTAATCGAGCGAGTTTCTACTTTCAGACGCAACAGGAATATTTGGGTTAGGTCAATCCGTTCGCGAGATATGTGAGTTTGAAGCCAAGAAATGGTTGAGAAGGCAAACAATTTTTCGCAATTCTGCTGCTCGAATCGCTTAACCAGAATGGCCTAGGGGAAAAATACACATACCGTTGTAATCGGGCGAGTTTCTACTTTCATACGCAACAGGAATTTTTGGGTTAGGTCAATCCGTTCGCGAGATATGTGAGTTTGAATCCAAGATATGGTTGAGAAGGCAAAAAATTTTTCGCAATTCTGCTGCCCCAAACGCTTAACCAGAATGGCCTAGGGTAAAAATACACATACCGTTGTAATCGGGCGGGTTTCTTCTTTCAGATGCAATAGGAATTTTTGGGTTAGGTCAATCCGTTCGCGAGATATGGGTGTTTGAAGCCAAGAAATGGTTGAGAAGGCAAAAAATTTTTCGCAATTCTGCTGCTCCAAACGCTTGACCAGAATGGCCTAGGGAAAAAATACGCATAGAGTTGTAATCGGGCGAGTTTCTACTTTCAGACGCAACAGGAATTTTTGGGTTAGGTAAATCCGTTCGCGAGATATGGGAGTTTGAAGCTAAGAAATGGTTGAGAAGACAACAAATTTTTCGCACTTCTGCTGCTCGAATCGCTTAACCAGAATGGCCTAGGGGAAAAATACACATACCGTTGTAATCGAGCGAGTTTCTACTTTCAGACGCAACAGGAATTTTTGGGTTAGGTCAATCCGTTCGCGAGATATGTGAGTTTGAAGCCAAGAAATGGTTGAGAAGGCAAAAAATTTTTCGCAATTCTGCTGCTCCAAACGCTTAACCAGAATGGCCTAGGGAAAAAATACACATACCGTTGTAATCGAGCGAGTTTCTACTTTCAGACGCAATAGGAATTTTTGGGTTAGGTCAATCCGTTCGCGAGATATGTGAGTTTGAAGCCAAGAAATGGTTGAGAAGGCAAAAAATTTTTCGCACTTCTGCTGCTCGAATCGCTTAGCCAGAATGGCCTAGGGTAAAAATACACATACCGTTGTAATCGGGCGAGTTTCTACTTTCAGATTCAATAGGAATTTTTGGGTTAGGTCAATCCGTTCGCGAGATATGGGTGTTTGAAGCCAAGAAATGGTTGAGAAGGCAAAAAATTTTTCGCAATTCTGCTGCTCCAAACGCTTAACCAGAATGGCCTAGGGAAAAAGTACACATACCGTTGTAATCGGGCGAGTTTCTACTTTCAGATGCAATAGGAATTTTTGGGTTAGGTCAATCCGTTCGCGAGATATGGGAGTTTGAAGCCAAGAGATGGTTGAGAAGGCAAACAATTTTTCGCAATTCTGCTGCTCCAAACGCTTAACCAGAATGGCCTAGGGAAAAAGTACACATACCGCTGTAATCGGGCGAGTTTCTACTTTCAGATGCAATAGGAATTTTTGGGTTAGGTCAATCCGTTCCCGAGATATGGGAGATTGAAGCTAAAAAATGGTTGAGAAGCCAACAAATTTTTCGCAATTGTGCTGCTCCAAACGCTTAACCAGAATGGCCTAGGGAAAAAATACGCATACAGTTGTAATCGGGCGAGTTTCTACTTTCAGACGCAATAGGAATTTTTGTGTTAGGTCAATCCGTTCGCGAGATATGGGAGTTTGAAGCTAAGAAATGGTTGAGAAGACAACAAATTTTTCGCACTTCTGCTGCTCGAATCGCTTAGCCAGAATGGCCTAGGGGAAAAATATACATACCGTTGTAATCGGGCGAGTTTCTACTTTCAGACGCGACAGGAATTTTTGGGTTAGGTCAATCCGTTCGCGAGATATGTGAGTTTGAAGCCAAGAAATGGTTGAGAAGGCAAACAATTTTTCGCAATTCTGCTGCTCCAAACGCTTAACCAGAATGGCCTATGGAAAAAATACACATACCGTTGTAATCGGGCGAGTTTCTACTTTCAGATGCAATAGGAATTTTTGGGTTAGGTCAATCCGTTCGCGAGATATGTGAGTTTGAAGCCAAGAAATGGTTGAGAAGGCAAAAAATTTTTCGCAATTCTGCTGCTCCAAACGCTTAACCAGAATGGCCTAGGGTAAAAATACTCATACCGTTGTAATCGGGCGAGTTTCTACTTTCAGATGCAATAGGAATTTTTGGGTTAGGTCAATCCGTTCGCGAGATATGGGTGTTTGAAACCAAGAAATGGTTGAGAAGGCAAAAAATTTTTCGCAATTCTGCTGCTCCAAACGCTTAACCAGAATGGCCTAGGGAAAAAATACACATACCGTTGTAATCGGGCGAGTTTCTACTTTCAGATGCAACAGGAATTTTTGGGTTAGGTCAAACCGTTTGCGAGATATGGGAGTTTGAAGCCAAGAAATGGTTGAGAAGGCAAAAAATTTTTCGCAATTCTGCTGCTCCAAACGCTTAACCAGAATGGCCTAGGCAAAAAATACGCATACAGTTGTAATCGGGCGAGTTTCTACTTTCAGACGCAATAGGAATTTTTGGGTTAGGTCATTCCGTTCGCGAGATATGGGAGTTTGAAGCTAAGAAATGGTTGAGAAGACAACAAATTTTCCGCAATTCTGCTGCTCGAATCGCTTAACCAGAATGGCCTAGGGGAAAAATACACATACCGTTGTAATCGGGCGAGTTTCTACTTTCATACGCAACAGGAATTTTTGGGTTAGGTCAATCCGTTCGCGAGATATGTGAGTTTGAATCCAAGATATGGTTGAGAAGGCAAAAAATTTTTCGCAATTCTGCTGCCCCAAACGCTTAACCAGAATGGCCTAGGGTAAAAATACACATACCGTTGTAATCGGGCGGGTTTCTACTTTCAGATGCAATAGGAATTTTTGGGTTAGGTCAATCCGTTCGCGAGATATGGGTGTTTGAAGCCAAGAAATGGTTGAGAAGGCAAAAAATTTTTCGCAATTCTGCTGCTCCAAACGCTTGACCAGAATGGCCTAGGGAAAAAATACACATACCGTTGTAATCGGGCGAGTTTCTACTTTCAGATGCAATAGGAATTTTTGGGTTAGGTCAATCCGTTCGCGAGATATGGGAGTTTGAAGCCAAGAGATGGTTGAGAAGGCAAACAATTTTTCGCAATTCTGCTGCTCCAAACGCTTAACCAGAATGGCCTAGGGAAAAAATACGCATAGAGTTGTAATCGGGCGAGTTTCTACTTTCAGACGCAACAGGAATTTTTGGGTTAGGTAAATCCGTTCGCGAGATATGGGAGTTTGAAGCTAAGAAATGGTTGAGAAGACAACAAATTTTTCGCACTTCTGCTGCTCGAATCGCTTAACCAGAATGGCCTAGGGGAAAAATACACATACCGTTGTAATCGAGCGAGTTTCTACTTTCAGACGCAACAGGAATATTTGGGTTAGGTCAATCCGTTCGCGAGATATGTGAGTTTGAAGCCAAGAAATGGTTGAGAAGGCAAACAATTTTTCGCAATTCTGCTGCTCGAATCGCTTAACCAGAATGGCCTAGGGGAAAAATACACATACCGTTGTAATCGGGCGAGTTTCTACTTTCATACGCAACAGGAATTTTTGGGTTAGGTCAATCCGTTCGCGAGATATGTGAGTTTGAATCCAAGATATGGTTGAGAAGGCAAAAAATTTTTCGCAATTCTGCTGCCCCAAACGCTTAACCAGAATGGCCTAGGGTAAAAATACACATACCGTTGTAATCGGGCGGGTTTCTTCTTTCAGATGCAATAGGAATTTTTGGGTTAGGACAATCCGTTCGCGAGATATGGGTGTTTGAAGCCAAGAAATGGTTGAGAAGGCAAAAAATTTTTCGCAATTCTGCTGCTCCAAACGCTTGACCAGAATGGCCTAGGGAAAAAATACGCATAGAGTTGTAATCGGGCGAGTTTCTACTTTCAGACGCAACAGGAATTTTTGGGTTAGGTAAATCCGTTCGCGAGATATGGGAGTTTGAAGCTAAGAAATGGTTGAGAAGACAACAAATTTTTCGCACTTCTGCTGCTCGAATCGCTTAACCAGAATGGCCTAGGGGAAAAATACACATACCGTTGTAATCGAGCGAGTTTCTACTTTCAGACGCAACAGGAATATTTGGGTTAGGTCAATCCGTTCGCGAGATATGTGAGTTTGAAGCCAAGAAATGGTTGAGAAGGCAAACAATTTTTCGCAATTCTGCTGCTCCAAACGCTTAACCATAAAGGCCTAGGGAAAAAATACACATACCGTTGTAATCGGGCGAGTTTCTACTTTCAGATGCAATAGGAATTTTTGGGTTAGTTCAATCCGTTCGCGAGATATGGGAGTTTGAAGCTAAGAAATGGTTGAGAAGACAACAAATTTTTCGCACTTCTGCTGCTCGAATCGCTTAACCAGAATGGCCTAGGGGAAAAATACACACACCGTTGTAATCGGGCGAGTTTCTACTTTCAGACGCAACAGGAATTTTTGGGTTAGGTCAATCCGTTCGCGAGATATGTGAGTTTGAAGCCAAGAAATGGTTGAGAAGGCAAAAAATTTTTCGCAATTCTGCTGCTCCAAACGCTTAACTAGAATGACCTAGGGTAAAAGTACACATACTGTTGTAATCGGGCGAGTTTCTACTTTCAGACGCAACAGGAATTTTTAGGTTAGGTCAAACCGTTCGCGAGATATGGGAGTTTGAAGCCAAGAAATGGTTGAGATGACAACAAATTTTTCGCACTTCTGCTGCTCGAATCGCTTAACCAGAATGGCCTAGGGGAAAAATACACATACCGTTGTAATCGAGCGAGTTTCTACTTTCAGACGCAAGAGGAATTTTTGGGTTAGGTCAATCCGTTCGCGAGATATGTGAGTTTGAAGCCAAGAAATGGTTGAGAAGGCAAACAATTTTTCGCAATTCTGCTGCTCCAAACGCTTAACCATAAAGGCCTAGGGAAAAAATACACATACCGTTGTAATCGGGCGAGTTTCTACTTTCAGATGCAATAGGAATTTTTGGGTTAGTTCAATCCGTTCGCGAGATATGGGAGTTTGAAGCTAAGAAATGGTTGAGAAGACAACAAATTTTTCGCACTTCTGCTGCTCGAATCGCTTAACCAGAATGGCCTAGGGGAAAAATACACACACCGTTGTAATCGGGCGAGTTTCTACTTTCAGACGCAACAGGAATTTTTGGGTTAGGTCAATCCGTTCGCGAGATATGTGAGTTTGAAGCCAAGAAATGGTTGAGAAGGCAAAAAATTTTTCGCAATTCTGCTGCTCCAAACGCTTAACTAGAATGACCTAGGGTAAAAGTACACATACTGTTGTAATCGGGCGAGTTTCTACTTTCAGACGCAACAGGAATTTTTAGGTTAGGTCAAACCGTTCGCGAGATATGGGAGTTTGAAGCCAAGAAATGGTTGAGATGACAACAAATTTTTCGCACTTCTGCTGCTCGAATCGCTTAACCAGAATGGCCTAGGGGAAAAATACACATACCGTTGTAATCGAGCGAGTTTCTACTTTCAGACGCAAGAGGAATTTTTGGGTTAGGTCAATCCGTTCGCGAGATATGTGAGTTTGAAGCCAAGAAATGGTTGAGAAGGCAAAAAATTTTTCGCAATTCTGCTGCTCCAAACGCTTAACCAGAATGGCCTAGGGAAAAAATACACATACCGTTGTAATCGAGCGAGTTTCTACTTTCAGACGCAACAGGAATTTTTGGGTTAAGTCAATCCGTTCGCGAGATAAGTGAGTTTGAAGGCAAGAAATGGTTGAGAAGGCAAAAAATTTTTCGCAATTCTGCAGCTCCAAACGCTTAACCAGAATGGCCTAGGGTAAAAATACACATACCGTTGTAATCGGGCGAGTTTCTACTTTCAGATGCAATAGGAATTTTTGGGTTAGGTCAATCCGTTCGCGAGATATGGGTGTTTGAAGCCAAGAAATGGTTGAGAAGGCAAAAAATTTTTCGCAATTCTGCTGCTCGAATCGCTTAGCCAGAATGGCCTAGGGGAAAAATATACATACCGTTGTAATCGGGCGAGTTTCTACTTTCAGACGCGACAGGAATTTTTGGGTTAGGTCAATCCGTTCGCGAGATATGTGAGTTTGAAGCCAAGAAATGGTTGAGAAGGCAAACAATTTTTCGCAATTCTGCTGCTCCAAACGCTTAACCAGAATGGCCTATGGAAAAAATACACATACCGTTGTAATCGGGCGAGTTTCTACTTTCAGATGCAATAGGAATTTTTGGGTTAGGTCAATCCGTTCGCGAGATATGGGTGTTTGAAGCCAAGAAATGGTTGAGAAGGCAAAAAATTTTTCGCAATTCTGCTGCTCGAATCGCTTAGCCAGAATGGCCTAGGGGAAAAATATACATACCGTTGTAATCGGGCGAGTTTCTACTTTCAGACGCGACAGGAATTTTTGGGTTAGGTCAATCCGTTCGCGAGATATGTGAGTTTGAAGCCAAGAAATGGTTGAGAAGGCAAACAATTTTTCGCAATTCTGCTGCTCCAAACGCTTAACCAGAATGGCCTATGGAAAAAATACACATACCGTTGTAATCGGGCGAGTTTCTACTTTCAGATGCAATAGGAATTTTTGGGTTAGGTCAATCCGTTCGCGAGATATGTGAGTTTGAAGCCAAGAAATGGTTGAGAAGGCAAAAAATTTTTCGCAATTCTGCTTCTCCAAACGCTTAACCAGAATGGCCTAGGGTAAAAATACACATACCGTTGTAATCGGGCGAGTTTCTACTTTCAGATGCAATAGGAATTTTTGGGTTAGGTCAATCCGTTCGCGAGATATGGGTGTTTGAAGCCAAGAAATGGTTGAGAAGGCAAAAAATTTTTCGCAATTCTGCTGCTCCAAACGCTTAACCAGAATGGCCTAGGGAAAAAATACACATACCGTTGTAATCGGGCGAGTTTCTACTTTCAGATGCAACAGGAATTTTTGGGTTAGGTCAAACCGTTTGCGAGATATGGGAGTTTGAAGCCAAGAAATGGTTGAGAAGGCAAAAAATTTTTCGCAATTCTGCTGCTCCAAACGCTTAACCAGAATGGCCTAGGCAAAAAATACGCATACAGTTGTAATCGGGCGAGTTTCTACTTTCAGACGCAATAGGAATTTTTGGGTTAGGTCATTCCGTTCGCGAGATATGGGAGTTTGAAGCTAAGAAATGGTTGAGAAGACAACAAATTTTTCGCAATTCTGCTGCTCGAATCGCTTAACCAGAATGGCCTAGGGGAAAAATACACATACCGTTGTAATCGGGCGAGTTTCTACTTTCATACGCAACAGGGATTTTTGGGTTAGGTCAATCCGTTCGCGAGATATGTGAGTTTGAATCCAAGATATGGTTGAGAAGGCAAAAAATTTTTCGCAATTCTGCTGCCCCAAACGCTTAACCAGAATGGCCTAGGGTAAAAATACACATACCGTTGTAATCGGGCGGGTTTCTACTTTCAGATGCAATAGGAATTTTTGGGTTAGGTCAATCCGTTCGCGAGATATGGGTGTTTGAAGCCAAGAAATGGTTGAGAAGGCAAAAAATTTTTCGCAATTCTGCTGCTCCAAACGCTTAACCAGAATGGCCTAGGGAAAAGATACACACACCGTTGTATTCGGGCGAGTTTCTACTTTCAGATGCAATAGGGATTTTTGGGTTAGGTCAATCCGTTCGCGAGATGTGGGAGTTTGAAGCCAAGAAATGGTTGAGAAGGCAAAAAATTTTTCGCAATTCTGCTGCTCCAAACGCTTAACCAGAATGGCCTAGGGAAAAAATACACAAACCGTTGTGATCGGGCGAGTTTCTACTTTCAGATGCAATAGGAATTTTTGGGTTAGGTCAATCCGTTCGCGAGATATGGGAGTTTGAAGCCAAGAAATGGTTGAGAAGGCAAAAAATTTTTCGCAATTCTGCTGCTCCAAACACTTAACCAGAATGGCCTAGGGAATAAATACACATACCCTTGTAATCGGGCGAGTTTCTACTTTCAGACGCAACAGGAATTTTTGGGTTAGGTCAATCCGATCGCGAGATATGGGAGTTTGAAGCCAAGAAATGGTTGAGAAGGCAAAAAATTTTTCGCAATTCTGCTGCTCCAAACGCTTAACCAGAATGGCCTACGGAAAAAATACCCATACCGTTGTAATCGGGTGAGTTTCTACTTTCAGGTGCAATAGGAATTTTTGGGTTAGGTCAGTACGTTCGCGAGATATGGGACTTTGAACCTAAGAAATGGTAGAGAAGACAACAAATTTTTCGCACTTCTGCTGCTCCAATCCCTTAACCAGAATGGCCTAGGGGAAAAATACACGTACCGTTGTAATCGGGCGAGTTTCTACTTTCAGGTGCAATAGGAATTTTTGGGTTAGGTCAGTACGTTCGCGAGATATGGGACTTTGAACCTAAGAAATGGTAGAGAAGACAACAAATTTTTCGCACTTCTGCTGCTCCAATCCCTTAACCAGAATGGCCTAGGGGAAAAATACATGTACCGTTGTAATCGGGCGAGTTTCTACTTTTAAATGCAATAGGAAATTTTGGGTTAGGTCAATCCGTTCGCGAGATATGGGAGTTTGAAGCTAAGAAATGGTTGAGAAGGCAAACAATTTTTCGCAATTCTGCTGCTCCAAACGCTGAACCAGAATGGCCTAGGGGAAAAAATACGCATACCGTTGTAATCGGGCGAGTTTCTACTTTCAAATGCAATAGGGATTTTTGGGGTAGGTGAAACCGTTCGCGAGATATGGGACTTTGAAGCTTAGAAATGGTTGACAAGACAACAAATTTTTCGCAATTGTGCTGCTCCAAACGCTTAACCAGAATGGCCTAGGGAAAAAATACACATGCCGTTGTAATCGGGCGAGTTTCTACTTTCAGATGCAATAGGAATTTTTGGGTGAATTCAATCCGTTCGCGAGATATGGGAGTTTGAAGCCAAGAGAGGGTTGAGAAGGCAAAAAATTTATCGCAATTCTGCTGCTCCAAAAGCTTAACCAGAATGGCCTAGGGAAAAAATATACATGCCGTTGTAATCGGGCGAGTTTCTACTTTCAGATGCAATAGGAATTTTTGGGTTAGGTCAATCCGTTCGCGAGATATGGGAGTTTGAAGCTGAGAAATGGTTGAGAAGACAACAAATTTTTCGCAATTTTGCTGCTCCAAACGCTTAACCAGAATGGCCTAGGGAAAAAATACACATGCCGTTGTAATCGGGCGAGTTTCTACTTTCAGATGCAATAGGAATTTTTGGGTGAATTCAATCCGTTCGCGAGATATGGGAGTTTGAAGCTAAGAAATGGTTGAGAGGGCAAAAAATTTTTCGCAATTCTGCTGCTCCAAACGCTTAACCAGAATGGCCTAGGGAAAAAATACACATGCCGTTGTAATCGGGCGAGTTTCTACTTTCAGATGCAATAGGAATTTTTGGGTTAGGTCAATCCGTTCGCGAGATATGGGAGTTTGAAGCTAAGAAATGGTTGAGAAGACAACAAATTTTTCGCAATTCTGCTGCTCCAAACGCTTAACCAGAATGGCCTAGGGAAAAAATACGCTTACAGTTGTAATCGGTCGAGTTTCTACTTTCAGACGCAACAGGAATTTTTGGGTTATGTCAATCCGATCGCGAGATATGGGAGTTTGAAGCCAAGGAATGGTTGAGAAGGCAAAAAATTTTCGCAATTCTGCTGCTCCAAACGCTTAACCAGAATGGCCTAGGGTAAAAATACACGTACCGTTGTAATCGGGCGAGTTTCTACTTTCAGATGCAATAGGAATTTTTGGGTTAGGTCAATCCGTTCGCGAGATATGGGTGTTTGAAGCCAAGAAATGGTTGAGAAGGCAAAAAATTTTTCGCAATTCTGCTGCTCGAATCGCTTAGCCAGAATGGCCTAGGGGAAAAATATACATACCGTTGTAATCGGGCGAGTTTCTACTTTCAGACGCGACAGGAATTTTTGGGTTAGGTCAATCCGTTCGCGAGATATGTGAGTTTGAAGCCAAGAAATGGTTGAGAAGGCAAACAATTTTTCGCAATTCTGCTGCTCCAAACGCTTAACCAGAATGGCCTATGGAAAAAATACACATACCGTTGTAATCGGGCGAGTTTCTACTTTCAGATGCAATAGGAATTTTTGGGTTAGGTCAATCCGTTCGCGAGATATGTGAGTTTGAAGCCAAGAAATGGTTGAGAAGGCAAAAAATTTTTCGCAATTCTGCTGCTCCAAACGCTTAACCAGAATGGCCTAGGGTAAAAATACACATACCGTTGTAATCGGGCGAGTTTCTACTTTCAGATGCAATAGGAATTTTTGGGTTAGGTCAATCCGTTCGCGAGATATGGGTGTTTGAAGCCAAGAAATGGTTGAGAAGGCAAAAAATTTTTCGCAATTCTGCTGCTCCAAACGCTTAACCAGAATGGCCTAGGGAAAAAATACACATACCGTTGTAATCGGGCGAGTTTCTACTTTCAGATGCAACATGAATTTTTGGGTTAGGTCAAACCGTTTGCGAGATATGGGAGTTTGAAGCCAAGAAATGGTTGAGAAGGCAAAAAATTTTTCGCAATTCTGCTGCTCCAAACGCTTAACCAGAATGGCCTAGGCAAAAAATACGCATACAGTTGTAATCGGGCGAGTTTCTACTTTCAGACGCAATAGGAATTTTTGGGTTAGGTCATTCCGTTCGCGAGATATGGGAGTTTGAAGCTAAGAAATGGTTGAGAAGACAACAAATTTTTCGCAATTCTGCTGCTCGAATCGCTTAACCAGAATGGCCTAGGGGAAAAATACACATACCGTTGTAATCGGGCGAGTTTCTACTTTCATACGCAACAGGGATTTTTGGGTTAGGTCAATCCGTTCGCGAGATATGTGAGTTTGAAGCCAAGAAATGGTTGAGAAGGCAAACAATTTTTCGCAATTCTGCTGCTCCAAACGCTTAACCAGAATGGCCTATGGAAAAAATACACAATCCGTTGTAATCGGGCGAGTTTCTACTTTCAGATGCAATAGGAATTTTTGGGTTAGGTCAATCCGTTCGCGAGATATGTGAGTTTGAAGCCAAGAAATGGTTGAGAAGGCAAAAAATTTTTCGCAATTCTGCTGCTCCAAACGCTTAACCAGAATGGCCTAGGGTAAAAATACACATACCGTTGTAATCGGGCGAGTTTCTACTTTCAGATGCAATATGAATTTTTGGGTTAGGTCAATCCGTTCGCGAGATATGGGTGTTTGAAGCCAAGAAATGGTTGAGAAGGCAAAAAATTTTTCGCAATTCTGCTGCTCCAAACGCTTAACCAGAATGGCCTAGGGAAAAAATACACATACCGTTGTAATCGGGCGAGTTTCTACTTTCAGATGCAACAGGAATTTTTGGGTTAGGTCAAACCGTTTGCGAGATATGGGAGTTTGAAGCCAAGAAATGGTTGAGAAGGCAAAAAATTTTTCGCAATTCTGCTGCTCCAAACGCTTAACCAGAATGGCCTAGGCAAAAAATACGCATACAGTTGTAATCGGGCGAGTTTCTACTTTCAGACGCAATAGGAATTTTTGGGTTAGGTCATTCCGTTCGCGAGATATGGGAGTTTGAAGCTAAGAAATGGTTGAGAAGACAACAAATTTTTCGCAATTCTGCTGCTCGAATCGCTTAACCAGAATGGCCTAGGGGAAAAATACACATACCGTTGTAATCGGGCGAGTTTCTACTTTCATACGCAACAGGGATTTTTGGGTTAGGTCAATCCGTTCGCGAGATATGTGAGTTTGAATCCAAGATATGGTTGAGAAGGCAAAAAATTTTTCGCAATTCTGCTGCCCCAAACGCTTAACCAGAATGGCCTAGGGTAAAAATACACATACCGTTGTAATCGGGCGAGTTTCTACTTTCAGATGCAATAGGAATTTTTGGGTTAGGTCAATCCGTTCGCGAGATATGGGAGTTTGAAGCCAAGAGATGGTTGAGAAGGCAAACAATTTTTCGCAATTCTGCTGCTCCAAACGCTTAACCAGAATGGCCTAGGGAAAAAATACGCATAGAGTTGTAATCGGGCGAGTTTCTACTCTCAGACGCAACAGGAATTTTTGGGTTAGGTAAATCCGTTCGCGAGATATGGGAGTTTGAAGCTAAGAAATGGTTGAGAAGACAACAAATTTTTCGCACTTCTGCTGCTCGAATCGCTTAACCAGAATGGCCTAGGGGAAAAATACACATACCGTTGTAATCGAGCGAGTTTCTACTTTCAGACGCAACAGGAATATTTGGGTTAGGTCAATCCGTTCGCGAGATATGTGAGTTTGAAGCCAAGAAATGGTTGAGAAGGCAAACAATTTTTCGCAATTCTGCTGCTCCAAACGCTAAACCATAAAGGCCTAGGGAAAAAATACACATACCGTTGTAATCGGGCGAGTTTCTACTTTCAGATGCAATAGGAATTTTTGGGTTAGTTCAATCCGTTCGCGAGATATGGGAGTTTGAAGCTAAGAAATGGTTGAGAAGACAACAAATTTTTCGCAATTGTGCTGCTCCAAACGCTTAACCAGAATGGCCTAGGGAAAAAATACGCATACAGTTGTAATCGGGCGAGTTTCTACTTTCAGACGCAGTAGGAACTTTTGGGTTAGGTAAATCCGTTCGCGAGATATGGGAGTTTGAAGCTAAGAAATGGTTGAGAAGACAACAAATTTTTCGCACTTCTGCTGCTCGAATCGCTTGACCAGAATGGCCTAGGGGAAAAATACACATACCGTTGTAATCGGGCGAGTTTCTACTTTCAGACGCAACAGGAATTTTTGGGTTAGGTCAATCCGTTCGCGAGATATGTGAGTTTGAAGCCAAGAAATGGTTGAGAAGGCAAAAAATTTTTCGCAATTCTGCTGCTCCAAACGCTTAACTAGAATGACCTAGGGTAAAAGTACACATACTGTTGTAATCGGGCGAGTTTCTACTTTCAGACGCAACAGGAATTTTTAGGTTAGGTCAAACCGTTCGCGAGATATGGGAGTTTGAAGCCAAGAAATGGTTGAGATGACAACAAATTTTTCGCACTTCTGCTGCTCGAATCGCTTAACCAGAATGGCCTAGGGGAAAAATACACATACCGTTGTAATCGGGCGGGTTTCTACTTTCAGATGCAATAGGAATTTTTGGGTTAGGTCAATCCGTTCGCGAGATATGGGTGTTTGAAGCCAAGAAATGGTTGAGAAGGCAAAAAATTTTTCGCAATTCTGCTGCTCCAAACGCTTGACCAGATTGGCCTAGGGAAAAAATACACATACCGTTGTAATCGGGCGAGTTTCTACTTTCAGATGCAATAGGAATTTTTGGGTTAGGTCAATCCGTTCGCGAGATATGGGAGTTTGAAGCCAAGAGATGGTTGAGAAGGCAAACAATTTTTCGCAATTCTGCTGCTCCAAACGCTTAACCAGAATGGCCTAGGGAAAAAATACACATACCGTTGTAATCGGGCGAGTTTCTACTTTCATACGCAACAGGAATTTTTGGGTTAGGTCAATCCGTTCGCGAGATATGTGAGTTTGAATCCAAGAAATGGTTGAGAAGGCAAAAAATTTTTCGCAATTCTGCTGCTCCAAACGCTTAACCAGAATGGCCTAGGGAAAAGATACACACACCGTTGTATTCGGGCGAGTTTCTACTTTCAGATGCAATAGGGATTTTTGGGTTAGGTCAATCCGTTCGCGAGATGTGGGAGTTTGAAGCCAAGAAATGGTTGAGAAGGCAAAAAATTTTTCGCAATTCTGCTGCTCCAAACGCTTAACCAGAATGGCCTAGGGAAAAAATACACAAACCGTTGTGATCGGGCGAGTTTCTACTTTCAGATGCAATAGGAATTTTTGGGTTAGGTCAATCCGTTCGCGAGATATGGGAGTTTGAAGCCAAGAAATGGTTGAGAAGGCAAAAAATTTTTCGCAATTCTGCTGATCCAAACACTTAACCAGAATGGCCTAGGGAATAAATACACATACCCTTGTAATCGGGCGAGTTTCTACTTTCAGACGCAACAGGAATTTTTGGGTTAGGTCAATCCGATCGCGAGATATGGGAGTTTGAAGCCAAGAAATGGTTGAGAAGGCAAAAAATTTTTCGCAATTCTGCTGCTCCAAACGCTTAACCAGAATGGCCTACGGAAAAAATACCCATACCGTTGTAATCGGGTGAGTTTCTACTTTCAGGTGCAATAGGAATTTTTGGGTTAGGTCAGTACGTTCGCGAGATATGGGACTTTGAACCTAAGAAATGGTAGAGAAGACAACAAATTTTTCGCACTTCTGCTGCTCCAATCCCTTAACCAGAATGGCCTAGGGGAAAAATACACGTACCGTTGTAATCGGGCGAGTTTCTACTTTCAGGTGCAATAGGAATTTTTGGGTTAGGTCAGTACGTTCGCGAGATATGGGACTTTGAACCTAAGAAATGGTAGAGAAGACAACAAATTTTTCGCACTTCTGCTGCTCCAATCCCTTAACCAGAATGGCCTAGGGGAAAAATACATGTACCGTTGTAATCGGGCGAGTTTCTACTTTTAAATGCAATAGGAAATTTTGGGTTAGGTCAATCCGTTCGCGAGATATGGGAGTTTGAAGCTAAGAAATGGTTGAGAAGGCAAACAATTTTTCGCAATTCTGCTGCTCCAAACGCTGAACCAGAATGGCCTAGGGGAAAAAATACGCATACCGTTGTAATCGGGCGAGATTCTACTTTCAAATGCAATAGGGATTTTTGGGGTAGGTGAAACCGTTCGCGAAATATGGGACTTTGAAGCTTAGAAATGGTTGACAAGACAACAAATTTTTCGCAATTGTGCTGCTCCAAACGCTTAACCAGAATGGCCTAGGGAAAAAATACACATGCCGTTGTAATCGGGCGAGTTTCTACTTTCAGATGCAATAGGAATTTTTGGGTGAATTCAATCCGTTCGCGAGATATGGGTGTTTGAAGCCAAGAGAGGGTTGAGAAGGCAAAAAATTTATCGCAATTCTGCTGCTCCAAAAGCTTAACCAGAATGGCCTAGGGAAAAAATATACATGCCGTTGTAATCGGGCGAGTTTCTACTTTCAGATGCAATAGGAATTTTTGGGTTAGGTCAATCCGTTCGCGAGATATGGGAGTTTGAAGCTGAGAAATGGTTGAGAAGACAACAAATTTTTCGCAATTGTGCTGCTCCAAACGCTTAACCAGAATGGCCTAGGGAAAAAATACACATGCCGTTGTAATCGGGCGAGTTTCTACTTTCAGATGCAATAGGAATTTTTGGGTGAATTCAATCCGTTCGCGAGATATGGGAGTTTGAAGCTAAGAAATGGTTGAGAGGGCAAAAAATTTTTCGCAATTCTGCTGCTCCAAACGCTTAACCAGAATGGCCTAGGGAAAAAATACACATGCCGTTGTAATCGGGCGAGTTTCTACTTTCAGATGCAATAGGAATTTTTGGGTTAGGTCAATCCGTTCGCGAGATATGGGAGTTTGAAGCTAAGAAATGGTTGAGAAGACAACAAATTTTTCGCAATTCTGCTGCTCCAAACGCTTAACCAGAATGGCCTAGGGAAAAAATACGCTTACAGTTGTAATCGGTCGAGTTTCTACTTTCAGACGCAACAGGAATTTTTGGGTTATGTCAATCCGATCGCGAGATATGGGAGTTTGAAGCCAAGGAATGGTTGAGAAGGCAAAAAATTTTCGCAATTCTGCTGCTCCAAACGCTTAACCAGAATGGCCTAGGGTAAAAATACACGTACCGTTGTAATCGGGCGAGTTTCTACTTTCAGATGCAATAGGAATTTTTGGGTTAGGTCAATCCGTTCGCGAGATATGGGTGTTTGAAGCCAAGAAATGGTTGAGAAGGCAAAAAATTTTTCGCAATTCTGCTGCTCGAATCGCTTAGCCAGAATGGCCTAGGGGAAAAATATACATACCGTTGTAATCGGGCGAGTTTCTACTTTCAGACGCGACAGGAATTTTTGAGTTAGGTCAATCCGTTCGCGAGATATGTGAGTTTGAAGCCAAGAAATGGTTGAGAAGGCAAACAATTTTTCGCAATTCTGCTGCTCCAAACGCTTAACCAGAATGGCCTATGGAAAAAATACACATACCGTTGTAATCGGGCGAGTTTCTACTTTCAGATGCAATAGGAATTTTTGGGTTAGGTCAATCCGTTCGCGAGATATGTGAGTTTGAAGCCAAGAAATGGTTGAGAAGGCAAAAAATTTTTCGCAATTCTGCTGCTCCAAACGCTTAACCAGAATGGCCTAGGGTAAAAATACACATACCGTTGTAATCGGGCGAGTTTCTACTTTCAGATGCAATAGGAATTTTTGGGTTAGGTCAATCCGTTCGCGAGATATGGGTGTTTGAAGCCAAGAAATGGTTGAGAAGGCAAAAAATTTTTCGCAATTCTGCTGCTCCAAACGCTTAACCAGAATGGCCTAGGGAAAAAATACACATACCGTTGTAATCGGGCGAGTTTCTACTTTCAGATGCAACAGGAATTTTTGGGTTAGGTCAAACCGTTTGCGAGATATGGGAGTTTGAAGCCAAGAAATGGTTGAGAAGGCAAAAAATTTTTCGCAATTCTGCTGCTCCAAACGCTTAACCAGAATGGCCTAGGCAAAAAATACGCATACAGTTGTAATCGGGCGAGTTTCTACTTTCAGACGCAATAGGAATTTTTGGGTTAGGTCATTCCGTTCGCGAGATATGGGAGTTTGAAGCTAAGAAATGGTTGAGAAGACAACAAATTTTTCGCAATTCTGCTGCTCGAATCGCTTAACCAGAATGGCCTAGGGGAAAAATACACATACCGTTGTAATCGGGCGAGTTTCTACTTTCATACGCAACAGGGATTTTTGGGTTAGGTCAATCCGTTCGCGAGATATGTGAGTTTGAAGCCAAGAAATGGTTGAGAAGGCAAACAGTTTTTCGCAATTCTGCTGCTCCAAACGCTTAACCAGAATGGCCTATGGAAAAAATACACATACCGTTGTAATCGGGCGAGTTTCTACTTTCAGATGCAATAGGAATTTTTGGGTTAGGTCAATCCGTTCGCGAGATATGTGAGTTTGAAGCCAAGAAATGGTTGAGAAGGCAAAAAATTTTTCGCAATTCTGCTGCTCCAAACGCTTAACCAGAATGGCCTAGGGTAAAAATACACATACCGTTGTAATCGGGCGAGTTTCTACTTTCAGATGCAATAGGAATTTTTGGGTTAGGTCAATCCGTTCGCGAGATATGGGTGTTTGAAGCCAAGAAATGGTTGAGAAGGCAAAAAATTTTTCGCAATTCTGCTGCTCCAAACGCTTAACCAGAATGGCCTAGGGAAAAAATACACATACCGTTGTAATCGGGCGAGTTTCTACTTTCAGATGCAACAGGAATTTTTGGGTTAGGTCAAACCGTTTGCGAGATATGGGAGTTTGAAGCCAAGAAATGGTTGAGAAGGCAAAAAATTTTTCGCAATTCTGCTGCTCCAAACGCTTAACCAGAATGGCCTAGGCAAAAAATACGCATACAGTTGTAATCGGGCGAGTTTCTACTTTCAGACGCAATAGGAATTTTTGGGTTAGGTCATTCCGTTCGCGAGATATGGGAGTTTGAAGCTAAGAAATGGTTGAGAAGACAACAAATTTTTCGCAATTCTGCTGCTCGAATCGCTTAACCAGAATGGCCTAGGGGAAAAATACACATACCGTTGTAATCGGGCGAGTTTCTACTTTCATACGCAACAGGGATTTTTGGGTTAGGTCAATCCGTTCGCGAGATATGTGAGTTTGAATCCAAGATATGGTTGAGAAGGCAAAAAATTTTTCGCAATTCTGCTGCCCCAAACGCTTAACCAGAATGGCCTAGGGTAAAAATACACATACCGTTGTAATCGGGCGGGTTTCTACTTTCAGATGCAATAGGAATTTTTGGGTTAGGTCAATCCGTTCGCGAGATATGGGTGTTTGAAGCCAAGAAATGGTTGAGAAGGCAAAAAATTTTTCGCAATTCTGCTGCTCCAAACGCTTGACCAGAATGGCCTAGGGAAAAAATACACACACCGTTGTAATCGGGCGAGTTTCTACTTTCAGATGCAATAGGAATTTTTGGGTTAGGTCAATCCGTTCGCGAGATATGGGAGTTTGAAGCCAAGAGATGGTTGAGAAGGCAAACAATTTTTCGCAATTCTGCTGCTCCAAACGCTTAACCAGAATGGCCTAGGGAAAAATACACATACCGTTGTAATCGGGCGAGTTTCTACTTTCAGATGCAATAGGAATTTTTGGGTTAGGTCAATCCGTTCGCGAGATATGGGAGTTTGAAGCCAAGAAATGGTTGAGAAGGCAAAAAATTTTTCGCAATTCTGCTGCTCCAAACACTTAACCAGAATGGCCTAGGGAATAAATACACATACCCTTGTAATCGGGCGAGTTTCTACTTTCAGACGCAACAGGAATTTTTGGGTTAGGTCAATCCGATCGCGAGATATGGGAGTTTGAAGCCAAGAAATGGTTGAGAAGGCAAAAAATTTTTCGCAATTCTGCTGCTCCAAACGCTTAACCAGAATGGCCTACGGAAAAAATACCCATACCGTTGTAATCGGGTGAGTTTCTACTTTCAGGTGCAATAGGAATTTTTGGGTTAGGTCAGTACGTTCGCGAGATATGGGACTTTGAACCTAAGAAATGGTAGAGAAGACAACAAATTTTTCGCACTTCTGCTGCTCCAATCCCTTAACCAGAATGGCCTAGGGGAAAAATACACGTACCGTTGTAATCGGGCGAGTTTCTACTTTCAGGTGCAATAGGAATTTTTGGGTTAGGTCAGTACGTTCGCGAGATATGGGACTTTGAACCTAAGAAATGGTAGAGAAGACAACAAATTTTTCGCACTTCTGCTGCTCCAATCCCTTAACCAGAATGGCCTAGGGGAAAAATACATGTACCGTTGTAATCGGGCGAGTTTCTACTTTTAAATGCAATAGGAAATTTTGGGTTAGGTCAATCCGTTCGCGAGATATGGGAGTTTGAAGCTAAGAAATGGTTGAGAAGGCAAACAATTTTTCGCAATTCTGCTGCTCCAAACGCTTAACCAGAATGGCCTAGGGGAAAAAATACGCATACCGTTGTAATCGGGCGAGTTTCTACTTTCAAATGCAATAGGGATTTTTGGGGTAGGTGAAACCGTTCGCGAGATATGGGACTTTGAAGCTTAGAAGTGGTTGACAAGACAACAAATTTTTCGCAATTGTGCTGCTCCAAACGCTTAACCAGAATGGCCTAGGGAAAAAATACACATGCCGTTGTAATCGGGCGAGTTTCTACTTTCAGATGCAATAGGAATTTTTGGGTGAATTCAATCCGTTCGCGAGATATGGGAGTTTGAAGCCAAGAGAGGGTTGAGAAGGCAAAAAATTTATCGCAATTCTGCTGCTCCAAAAGCTTAACCAGAATGGCCTACGGAAAAAATATACATGCCGTTGTAATCGGGCGAGTTTCTACTTTCAGATGCAATAGGAATTTTTGGGTTAGGTCAATCCGTTCGCGAGATATGGGTGTTTGAAGCCAAGAAATGGTTGAGAAGGCAAAAAATTTTTCGCAATTCTTCTGCTCCAAACGCTTAACCAGAATGGCCTAGGGAAAAAACACACATACCGTTGTAATCGGGCGAGTTTCTACTTTCAGATGCAATAGGAATTTTTGGGTTAGTTCAATCCGTTCGCGACATATGGGAGTTTCAAGTCAAGAGATGGTTGAGAAGGCAAAAAATTTTTCGCAATTCTGCTGCTCCAAACGCTTAACCAGAATGGCCTAGGGAAAAAATACACATGCCGTTGTAATCGGGCGAGTTTCTACTTTCAGATGCAATAGGAATTTTTGGGTTAATTCAATCCGTTCGCGAGATATGGGAGTTTGAAGCTAAGAAATGGTTGAGAAGACAACAAATTTTTCGCAATTCTGCTGCTCCAAACGCTTAACCAGAATGGCCTAGGGAAAAAATACGCTTACAGTTGTAATCGGTCGAGTTTCTACTTTCAGACGCAACAGGAATTTTTGGGTTATGTCAATCCGATCGCGAGATATGGGAGTTTGAAGCCAAGGAATGGTTGAGAAGGCAAAAAATTTTCGCAATTCTGCTGCTCCAAACGCTTAACCAGAATGGCCTAGGGTAAAAATACACGTACCGTTGTAATCGGGCGAGTTTCTACTTTCAGATGCAATAGGAATTTTTGGGTTAGGTCAATCCGTTCGCGAGATATGGGTGTTTGAAGCCAAGAAATGGTTGAGAAGGCAAAAAATTTTTCGCAATTCTTCTGCTCCAAACGCTTAACCAGAATGGCCTAGGGAAAAAACACACATACCGTTGTAATCGGGCGAGTTTCTACTTTCAGATGCAATAGGAATTTTTGGGTTAGTTCAATCCGTTCGCGACATATGGGAGTTTCAAGTCAAGAGATGGTTGAGAAGGCAAAAAATTTTTCGCAATTCTGCTGCTCCAAACGCTTAACCAGAATGGCCTAGGGAAAAAATACACATGCCGTTGTAATCGGGCGAGTTTCTACTTTCAGATGCAATAGGAATTTTTGGGTTAATTCAATCCGTTCGCGAGATATGGGAGTTTGAAGCTAAGAAATGGTTGAGAAGACAACAAATTTTTCGCAATTCTGCTGCTCCAAACGCTTAACCAGAATGGCCTAGGGTAAAAGTACACATACCGTTGTATTCGGGCGAGTCTCTACTTTCCGATGCAATAGGAATTTTTGGGTTAGTTCAATCCGTTCGCGAGATATGGGAGTTTGAAGCCAAGAGAGGGTTGAGAAGGCAAAAAATTTATCGCAATTCTGCTGCTCCAAACGCTTAACCAGAATGGCCTAGGGAAAAAATATACATGCCGTTGTAATCGGGCGAGTTTCTACTTTCAGATGCAATAGGAATTTTTGGGTTAGGTCAATCCGTTCGCGAGATATGGGAGTTTGAAGCTGAGAAATGGTTGAGAAGACAACAAATTTTTCGCAATTGTGCTGCTCCAAACGCTTAACCAGAATGGTCTAGGGAAAAAATACGCATAGAGTTCTAATCGGGCGAGTTTCTACTTTCAGACGCAATAGGAATTTTTGGGTTAGGTCAATCCGTTCGCGAGATATGGGTGTTTGAAGCCAAGAAATGGTTGAGAAGGCAAAAAATTTTTCGCAGTTCTGCTGCTCCAAACGCTTAACCAGAATGGCCTCGGGAAAAAATACACATACCGTTGTAATCGGGCGAGTTTCTACCTTCAGATGCAATAGGAATTTTTGGGTTAGTTCAATCCGTTCGCGAGATATGGGAGTATGAAGCCAAGAAATGGTTGAGAAGGCAAAAAATTTTTCGCAATTCTGCTGCTCCAAACGCTTAACCAGAATGGCCTAGGGAAAAAATACACATGCCGTTGTAATCGGGCGAGTTTCTACGTTCAGATGCAATAGGAATTTTTGGGTTAGGTCAATCCGTTCGCGAGATATGGGAGTTTGAAGCTAAGAAATGGTTGAGAAGACAACAAATTTTTCGCAATTCTGCTGCTCCAAACGCTTACCCAGAATGGCCTAGGGAAAAAATACGCTTACAGTTGTAATCGGGCGAGTTTCTACTTTCAGACGCAACAGGAATTTTTGGGTTAGGTCAATCCGATCGCGAGATATGGGAGTTTGAAGCCAAGAAATGGTTGAGAAGGCAAAAAATTTTCGCAATTCTGCTACTCCAAACGCTTAACCAGAATGGCCTAGGGTAAAAATACACATACCGTTGTAATCGGGCGAGTTTCTACTTTCAGATGCAATAGGAATTTTTGGGTTATGTCAATCCGTTCGCGAGATATGGGTGTTTGAAGCCAAGAAATGGTTGAGAAGGCAAAAAATTTTTCGCAATTCTTCTGCTCCAAACGCTTAACCAGAATGGCCTAGGGAAAAAACACACATACCGTTGTAATCGGGCGAGTTTCTACTTTCAGATGCAATAGGAATTTTTGGGTTAGTTCAATCCGTTCGCGAGATATGGGAGTTTCAAGTCAAGAGATGGTTGAGAAGGCAAAAAATTTTTCGCAATTCTGCTGCTCCAAACGCTTAACCAGAATGGCCTAGGGAAAAAATACACATGCCGTTGTAATCGGGCGAGTTTCTACTTTCAGATGCAATAGGTATTTTTGGGTTAATTCAATCCGTTCGCGAGATATGGGAGTTTGAAGCTAAGAAATGGTTGAGAAGACAACAAATTTTTCGCAATTCTGCTGCTCCAAACGCTTAACCAGAATGGCCTATGGGAAAAATACACATACCGTTGTAATCGGGTGAGTTTCTACTTTCAGACGCAACAGTAATTTTTGGGTTAGGTCAATCCGTTCGCGAGATATGGGAGTTTGAAGCCTAGAAATGGTTGAGAAGGCAAAATATTTTTCGCAATTCTGCTGCCCCAAACGCTTAACCAGAATGGCCTAGGGTAAAAGTACACATACCGTTGTATTCGGGCGAGTTTCTACTTTCAGATGCAATAGGAATTTTTGGGTTACGACAATCCGTGCGCGAGATATGGGTGTTTGAAGCCAAGAAATGGATGAGAAGGCAAAAAATTTTTCGCAATTCTTCTGCTCCAAACGCTTAACCAGAATGGCCTAGGGAAAAAATACACATGCCGTTGTAATCGGGCGAGTGTCTACTTTCAGATGCAATAGGAATTTTTGGGTTAGGTCAATCCGTTCGCGAGATATGGGAGTTTGAAGCTAAGAAATGGTTGAGAAGACAACAAATTTTTCGCAATCCTGCTGCTCCAAACGCTTAACCAGAATGGCCTAGGGAAAAAATACACATGCCGTTGTAATCGGGCGAGTTTCTACTTTCAAATGCAATTGGAAATTTTGGGTTAGGTCAATCCGTTCGCGAGATATGGGAGTTTGAAGCTAAGAAATGGTTGAGAAGACAACAAATTTTTCGCAATTCTGCTGCTCCAAACGCTTAACCAGAATGGCCTAGGGAAAAAATACGCTTACAGTTGTAATCGGGCGAGTTTCTACTTTCAGACGCAACAGGAATTTTTGGGTTAGGTCAATCCGATCGCGAGATATGGGAGTTTGAAGCCAAGAAATGGTTGAGAAGGCAAAAAATTTTCGCAATTCTGCTGCTCCAAACGCTTAACCAGAATGGCCTAGTGTAAAAATACACATACCGTTGTAATCGGGCGAGTTTCTACTTTCAGATGCAATAGGAATTTTTGGGTTAGGTCAATCCGTTCGCGAGATATGGGAGTTTGAAGCCAAGAAATGGTTGAGAAGGCAAAAAATTTTTCGCAATTCTGCTGCTCCAAACGCTTAACCAGAATGGCCTAGGGAAAAAATACACATGCCGTTGTAATCGGGCGAGTGCCTACTTTCAGATGCAATAGGAATTTTTGGGTTAGGTCAATCCGTTCGCGAGATATGGGAGTTTGAAGCTAAGAAATGGTTGAGAATACAACAAATTTTTCGCAATTCTGCTGCTCCAAACGCTTAACCAGAATGGCCAAGGGAAAAAACACACATACCGTTGTAATCGGGCGAGTTTCTACTTTCAGATGCAATAGGAATTTTTGGGTTAGTTCAATCCGTTCGCGAGATATGGGAGTTTCAAGTCAAGAGATGGTTGAGAAGGCAAAAATTTTTTCGCAATTCTGCTGCTCCAAACGCTTAACCAGAATGGCCTAGGGAAAAAATACACATGCCGTTGTAATCGAGCGAGTTTCTACTTTCAGATGCAATAGGAATTTTTGGGTTAATTCAATCCGTTCGCGAGATATGGGAGTTTGAAGCTAAGAAATGGTTGAGAAGACAACAAATTTTTCGCAATTCTGCTGCTCCAAACGCTTAACCAGAATGGCCTATGGTAAAAGTACACATACCGTTGTATTCGGGCGAGTCTCTACTTTCCGATGCAATAGGAATTTTTGGGTTAGTTCAATCCGATCGCGAGATATGGGAGTTTGAAGCCAAGAAATGTTTGAGAAGGCAAAGAATTTTCGCAATTCTGCTGCTCCAAACGCTTAACCAGAATGGCCTAGTGTAAAAATACACATACCGTTGTAATCGGGCGAGTTTCTACTTTCAGATGCAATAGGAATTTTTGGGTTAGGTCAATCCGTTCGCGAGATATGGGAGTTTGAAGCCAAGAAATGGTTGAGAAGGCAAAAAATTTTTCGCAATTCTGCTGCTCCAAACGCTTAACCAGAATGGCCTAGGGAAAAAATACACATGCCGTTGTAATCGGGCGAGTGCCTACTTTCAGATGCAACAGGAATTTTTGGGTTAGGTCAATCCGTTCGCGAGATATGGGAGTTTGAAGCCAAGAAATGGTTGAGAAGGCAAAAAATTTTCTCAATTCTGCTGCTCCAAACGCTTAACCAGAATGGCCTAGGGTAAAAATACACATACCGTTGTAATCGGGCGAGTTTCTACTTTCAGATGCAATAGGAATTTTTGGGTTAGGTCAATCCGTTCGCGAGATATGGGTGTTTGAAGCCAAGAAATGGTTGAGAAGGCAAAAAATTTTTCGCAATTCTTCTGCTCCAAACGCTTAACCAGAATGGCCTAGGGAAAAAACACACATACCGTTGTAATCGGGCGAGTTTCTACTTTCAGATGCAATAGGAATTTTTGGGTTAGTTCAATCCGTTCGCGAGATATGGGAGTTTCAAGTCAAGAGATGGTTGAGAAGGCAAAAAATTTTTCGCAATTCTGCTGCTCCAAACGCTTAACCAGAATGGCCTAGGGAAAAAATACACATACCGTTGTAATCGGGCGAGTTTCTACTTTCAGATGCAATAGGAATTTTTGGGTTAGTTCAATCCGTTCGCGAGATATGGGAGTTTGAAGCCAAGAAATGGTTGAGAAGGCAAAAAATTTTTCGCAATTCTGCTGCTCCAAACGCTTAACCAGAATGGCCTAGGGAAAAAATACACATGCCGTTGTAATCGGGCGAGTTTCTACTTTCAGATGCAATAGGAATTTTTGGGTTAGGTCAATCCGTTCGCGAGATATGGGAGTTTGAAGCTAAGAAATGGTTGAGAAGACAACAAATTTTTCGCAATTCTGCTGCTCCAAACGCTTAACCAGAATGGCCTAGGGAAAAAATACACATACCGTTGTAATCGGGCGAGTTTCTACTTTCAGATGCAATAGGAATTTTTGGGTTAGTTCAATCCGTTCGCGAGATATGGGAGTTTGAAGCCAAGAAATGGTTGAGAAGGCAAAAAATTTTTCGCAATTCTGCTGCTCCAAACGCTTAACCAGAATGGCCTTGGGAAAAAATACACATGCCGTTGTAATCGGGCGAGTTTCAACTTTCAGATGCAATAGGAATTTTTGGGTTAATTCAATCCGTTCGCGAGATATGGGAGTTTGAAGCTAAGAAATGGTTGAGAAGACAACAAATTTTTCGCAATTCTGCTGCTCCAAACGCTTAACCAGAATGGCCTAGGGAAAAAATACACATGCCGTTGTAATCGGGCGAGTTACTACTTTCAGATGCAATAGGAATTTTTGGGTTAGGTCAATCCGATCGCGAGATATGGGAGTTTGAATCCAAGAAATTGTTGAGAAGGCAAAAAATTTTCGCAATTCTGCTGCTCCAAACGCTTAACCAGAATGGCCTAGGGTAAAAATACACATACCGTTGTAATCGGGCGAGTCTCTACTTTCAGATGCAATAGGAATTTTTGGGTTAGGTCAATCCGTTCGCGAGATATGGGTGTTTGAAGCCAAGAAATGGTTGAGAAGGCAAAAAATTTTTCGCAATTCTTCTGCTCCAAACGCTTAACCAAAATGGCCTAGGGAAAAAACACACATACCGTTGTAATCGGGCGAGTTTCTACTTTCAGATGCAATAGGAATTTTTGGGTTAGTTCAATCCGTTTGCGAGATATGGGAGTTTCAAGTCAAGAGATGGTTGAGAAGGCAAAAAATTTTTCGCAATTCTGCTGCTCCAAACGCTTAACCAGAATGGCCTAGGGAAAAAATACACATGCCGTTGTAATCGGGCGAGTTTCTACTTTCAGATGCAATAGGAATTTTTGGGTTAATTCAATCCGTTCGCGAGATATGGGAGTTTGAAGCTAAGAAATGGTTGAGAAGACAACAAATTTTTCGCACTTCTGCTGCTCCAATCCGTTAACCAGAATGGCCTAGCGGAAAAATACTCATACCGTTGTAATCGGGCGAGTTTCTACTTTCAGATGCAATAGGAATTTTTGGGTTAGGTAAATCCGTTCGCGAGATATGGGAGTTTGAAGCCAAGAAATGGTTGAGAAGGCAAAAAATTTATCGCAATTCTGCTGCTCCAAACGCTTAACCAGAATGGCCTAGGGAAAAAATACACATGCCGTTGTAATCGGGCGAGTTTCTACTTCAGATGCAATAGGAATTTTTGGGTTAGGTCAATCCGTTCGCGAGATATGGGAGTTTGAAGCTAAGAAATGGTTGAGAAGACAACAAATTTTTCGCAGTTGTGCTGCTCCAAACGCTTAACCAGAATGGCCTAGGGAAAAAATACGCATAGATTTGTAATCGGGCGAGTTTCTACTTTCAGACGCAACAGGAATTTTTGGGTTAGGTCAATCCGTTCGCGAGATATGGGAGTTTGAAGCTAAGAAATGGTTGAGAAGACAACAAATTTTTCGCACTTCTGCTGCTCTATCGCTTAACCAGAATGGCCTAGGGGAAAAATACACATACCGTTGTAATCGGGCGAGTATCTACTTTCAGACGCAACAGGAATTTTTGGGTTAGGTCCATCCGTTCGCGAGATATGGGAGTTTGAATCCAAGAAATGGTTGAGAAGGCAAACAATTTTTCGCAATTCTGCTGCTCCAAACGCTTAACCAGAATGGCCTACGGAAAAAATACCCATACCGTTGTAATCGGGTGAGTTTCTACTTTCAGGTGCAATACGAATTTTTGAGTTAGGTCAATCCGTTCGCGAGATATGGGACTTTGAACCTAAGAAATGGTTGACAAGACAACAAATTTTTCGCACTTCTGCTGCTCCAATCCCTTAACCAGAATGGCCTAGGGGAAAAATACACGTACCCTTGTAATCGGGCGATTTTCTACTTTCAAATGCAATTGGAAATTTTGGGTTAGGTCAATCCGTTCGCGAGATATGGGAGTTTGAATCTAAGAAATGGTTGAGAAGAGAAAAAACTTTTCGCAATTCTGCTGCTCCAAACGCTTAACCAGAATGGCCTAGGGAAAAAATACGCATTCCGTTGTAATCGGGCGAGTTTCTACTTTCAAATGCAATAGGAATTTAGGGTTAGGTCAATCCGTTCGAGAGATATGGGAGTTTGAAGCTAAGAAATGGTTGAGAAGGCAAACAATTTTTCGCAATTCTGCTGCTCCAAACGCTTAACCATAAAGGCCTAGGGAATGAATACACATACCGTTGTAATCGGGCGAGTCTCTACTTTCCGATGCAATAGGAATTTTTGGGTTAGTTCAATCTGTTCGCGAGATATGGGAGTTTGAAGCCAAGAGAGGGTTGAGAAGGCAAAAAATTTATCGCAATTCTGCTGCTCCAAACGCTTAACCAGAATGGCCTAGGGAAAAAATACGCATAGAGTTGTAATAGGGCGAGTTTCTACTTTCAGACGCAACAGGAATTTTTGGGTTAGGTCAATCCGTTCGCGAGATATGGGAGTTTGAAGCTAAGAAATGGTTGAGAAGACAACAAATTTTTCGCACTTCTGCTGCTCTATCGCTTAACCAGAATGGCCTAGGGAAAAAATACACATACCGTTGTAATCGGGCGAGTTTCTACTTTCAGACGCAACAGGAATTTTTGGGTTAGGTCAATCCGTTCGCGAGATATGGGAGTTTGAAGCCTAGAAATGGTTGAGAAGGCAAAATATTTTTCGCAATTCTGCTGCCCCAAACGCTTAACCAGAATGGCCTAGGGTAAAAATACACATACCGTTGTAATCGGGCGAGTTTCTACTTACAGATGCAATAGGAATTTTTGGGTTAGGTCAATCCGTTCGCGAGATATGGGTGCTTGAAGCCAAGAAATGGTTGAGAAGGCAAAAAATTTTTCGCAATTCTGCTGCTCCAAACGCTTAACCAGAATGGCCTAGGGAAAAAACACACATACCGTTGTAATCGGGCGAGTTTCTACTTTCAGATGCAATAGGAATTTTTGGGTTAGTTCAATCCGTTCGCGAGATATGGGTGTTTGAAGCCAAGAAATGGTTGAGAAGGCAAAAAATTTTTCGCAATTCTGCTGCTCCAAACGCTTAACCAGAATGGCCTAGGGAAAAAATACACATACCGTTGTAATCGGGCGAGTTTCTACTTTCAGATGCAATAGGAATTTTTGGGTTAGTTCAATCCGTTCGCGAGATATGGGAGTTTGAAGCCAAGAAATGGTTGAGAAGGCAAAAAATTTTTCGCAATTCTGCTGCTCCAAACGCTTAACCAGAATGGCCTAGGGAAAAAATACACATACCGTTGTAATCGGACGAGTTTCTACATTCAGATGCAATAGGAATTTTTGGGTTAGGTCAATCCGTTCGCGAGATATGGGAGTTTGAAGCCAAGAAATGGTTGAGAAGGCAAAAAATTTTTCGCAATTCTGCTGCTCCAAACGCTTAACCAGAATGGCCTAGGGAAAAAATACACATACCGTTGTAATCGGACGAGTTTCTACTTTCAGATGCAATAGGAATTTTTGGGTTAGGTCAATCCATTCGCGAGATATGGGAGTTTGAAGCCAAGAAATGGTTCAGAAGGCAAGAAATTTTTCGCAATTCTGCTGCTCCAAACGATTAACCAGAATGGCCTAGGGAAAAAATACACATACCGTTGTAATCGGGCGAGTTTCTACTTTCAGACGCAACAGGAATTTTTGGGTTAGGTCAATCCGTTCGCGAGATATGGGAGTTTGAAGCCTAGAAATGGTTGAGAAGGCAAAATATTTTTCGCAATTCTGCTGCCCCAAACGCTTAACCAGAATGGCCTAGGGTAAAAATACACATACCGTTGTAATCGGGCGAGTTTCTACTTTCAAATGCAATAGGAATTTAGGGTTAGGTCAATCCGTTCGCGAGATATGGGAGTTTGAAGCTAAGAAATGGTTGAGAAGGCAAACAATTTTTCGCAATTCTGCTGCTCCAAACGCTTAACCATAAAGGCCTAGGGAAATAATACACATACCGTTGTAATCGGGCGAGTCTCTACTTTCCGATGCAATAGGAATTTTTGGGTTAGTTCAATCCGTTCGCGAGATATGGGAGTTTGAAGCCAAGAGAGGGTTGAGAAGGCAAAAAATTTATCGCAATTCTGCTGCTCCAAACGCTTAACCAGAATGGCCTAGGGAAAAAATACACATGCCGTTGTAATCGGGCGAGTTTCTACTTTCAGATGCAATAGGAATTTTTGGGTTAGGTCAATCCGTTCGCGAGATATGGGAGTTTGAAGCTAAGAAATGGTTGAGAAGACAACAAATTTTTCGCAATTGTGCTGCTCCAAACGCTTAACCAGAATGGCCTAGGGAAAAAATACGCATAGAGTTGTAATCGGGCGAGTTTCTACTTTCAGACGCAACAGGAATTTTTGGGTTAGGTCAATCCGTTCGCGAGATATGGGAGTTTGAAGCTAAGAAATGGTTGAGAAGACAACAAATTTTTCGTACTTCTGCTGCTCTATCGCTTAACCAGAATGGCCTAGGGGAAAAATACACATACCGTTGTAATCGGGCGAGTATCTACTTTCAGACGCAACAGGAATTTTTGGGTTAGGTCAATCCGTTCGCGAGATATGGGAGTTTGAATCCAAGAAATGGTTGAGAAGGCAAAAAATTTTTCGCAATTCTGCTGCTCCAAACGCTTAACCGGAATGGCCTAGGGAAAAAATACACATACCGTTGTAATCGGACGAGTTTCTACTTTCAGATGCAATAGGAATTTTTGGGTTAGGTAAATCCGTTCGCGCGATATGGGACTTTGAACCTAAGGAATTGTTGACAAGACAACAAATTTTTCGCACTTCTGCTGCTCCAATCCGTTAACCAGAATGGCCTAGGGGAAAAATACACGTACCGTTGTAGTCGGGCGAGTTTCTACTTTCAGATGCAATAGGAATTTTTGGGTTAGGTCAATCTGTTCGCGAGATATGGGAGTTTGAAGCTAAGAAATGGTTGAGAAGACAACAAATTTTTCGCAATTCTGCTGCTCCAAACGCTTAACCAGAATGGCCTAGGGAAAAAATACGCATACAGTTGTAATCGGGCGAGTTTCTACTTTCAGACGCAACAGGAATTTTTGGGTTAGGTCAATCCGATCGCGAGATATGGGAGTTTGAAGCCAAGAAATGGTTGAGAAGGCAAACAATTTTTCGCAATTCTGCTGCTCCAAACGCTTAACCAGAATGGCCTACGGAAAAAATACCCATACCGTTGTAATCGGGTGAGTTTCTACTTTCAGGTGCAATACGAATTTTTGAGTTAGGTCAATCCGTTCGCGAGATATGGGACTTTGAACCTAAGAAATGGTTGACAAGACAACAAATTTTTCGCACTTCTGCTGCTCCAATCCCTTAACCAGAATGGCCTAGGGGAAAAATACACGTACCCTTGTAATCGGGCGATTTTCTACTTTCAAATGCAATTGGAAATTTTGGGTTAGGTCAATCCGTTCGCAAGATATGGGAGTTTGAATCTAAGAAATGGTTGAGAAGAGAAAAAACTTTTCGCAATTCTGCTGCTCCAAACGCTTAACCAGAATGGCCTAGGGAAAAAATACGCATTCCGTTGTAATCGGGCGAGTTTCTACTTTCAAATGCAATAGGAATTTAGGGTTAGGTCAATCCGTTCGAGAGATATGGGAGTTTGAAGCTAAGAAATGGTTGAGAAGGCAAACAATTTTTCGCAATTCTGCTGCTCCAAACGCTTAACCATAAAGGCCTAGGGAAAGAATACACATACCGTTGTAATCGGGCGAGTCTCTACTTTCCGATGCAATAGGAATTTTTGGGTTAGTTCAATCCGTTCGCGAGATATGGGAGTTTGAAGCCAAGAGAGGGTTGAGAAGGCAAAAAATTTATCGCAATTCTGCTGCTCCAAACGCTTAACCAGAATGGCCTAGGGAAAAAATACACATGCCGTTGTAATCGGGCGAGTTTCTACTTTCAGATGCAATAGGAATTTTTGGGTTAGGTCAATCCGTTCGCGAGATATGGGAGTTTGAAGCTAAGAAATGGTTGAGAAGACAACAAATTTTTCGCAATTGTGCTGCTCCAAACGCTTAACCAGAATGGCCTACGGAAAAAATACCCATACCGTTGTAATCGGGTGAGTTTCTACTTTCAGGTGCAATGCGAATTTTTGAGTTAGGTCAATCCGTTCGCGAGATATGGGACATTGAACCTAAGAAATGGTTGACAAGACAACAAATTTTTCGCACTTCTGCTGCTCCAATCCCTTAACCAGAATGGCCTAGGGGAAAAATACACGTACCCTTGTAATCGGGCGATTTTCTACTTTCAAATGCAATTGGAAATTTTGGGTTAGGTCAATCCGTTCGCGAGATATGGGAGTTTGAATCTAAGAAATGGTTGAGAAGAGAAAAAACTTTTCGCAATTCTGCTGCTCCAAACGCTTAACCAGAATGGCCTAGGGAAAAAATACGCATTCCGTTGTAATCGGGCGAGTTTCTACTTTCAAATGCAATAGGAATTTAGGGTTAGGTCAATCCGTTCGAGAGATATGGGAGTTTGAAGCCAAGAAATGGTTGAGAAGGCAAACAATTTTTCGCAATTCTGCTGCTCCAAACGCTTAACCATAAAGGCCTAGGGAAAGAATACACATACCGTTGTAATCGGGCGAGTCTCTACTTTCCGATGCAATAGGAATTTTTGGGTTAGTTCAATCCGTTCGCGAGATATGGGAGTTTGAAGCCAAGAGAGGGTTGAGAAGGCAAAAAATTTATCGCAATTCTGCTGCTCCAAACGCTTAACCAGAATGGCCTAGGGAAAAAATACACATGCCGTTGTAATCGGGCGAGTTTCTACTTTCAGATGCAATAGGAATTTTTGGGTTAGGTCAATCCGTTCGCGAGATATGGGAGTTTGAAGCTAAGAAATGGTTGAGAAGACAACAAATTTTTCGCAATTGTGCTGCTCCAAACGCTTAACCAGAATGGCCTAGGGAAAAAATACGCATAGAGTTGTAATCGGGCGAGTTTCTACTTTCAGACGCAACAGGAATTTTTGGGTTAGGTCAATCCGTTCGCGAGATATGGGAGTTTGAAGCTAAGAAATGGTTGAGAAGACAACAAATTTTTCGCACTTCTGCTGCTCTATCGCTTAACCAGAATGGCCTAGGGGAAAAATACACATACCGTTGTAATCGGGCGAGTTTCTACTTTCAGACGCAACAGGAATTTTTGGGTTAGGTCAATCCGTTCGCGAGATATGGGAGTTTGAATCCAAGAAATGGTTGAGAAGGCAAAAAATTTTTCGCAATTCTGCTGCTCCAAACGCTTAACCAGAATGGCCTAGGGAAAAAATACACATACCGTTGTAATCGGACGAGTTTCTACTTTCAGATGCAATAGGAATTTTTGGGTTAGGTCAATCCGTTCGCGAGATATGGGAGTTTGAAGCCAAGAAATGGTTGAGAAGGCAAAAAATTTTTCGCAATTCTGCTGCTCCAAACGCTTAACCAGAATGGCCTAGGGAAAAAATACACATACCGTTGTAATCGGACGAGTTTCTACTTTCAGATGCAATAGGAATTTTTGGGTTAGGTCAATCCATTCGCGAGATATGGGAGTTTCAAGCCAAGAAATGGTTCAGAAGGCAAAAAATTTTTCGCAATTCAGCTGCTCCAAACGATTAACCAGAATGGCCTAGGGAAAAAATACACATACCGTTGTAATCGGGCGAGTTTCTACTTTCAGACGCAACAGGAATTTCTGGGTTACGTCAATCCGTTCGCGAGATATGGGAGTTTGAAGCCTAGAAATGGTTGAGAAGGCAAAATATTTTTCGCAATTCTGCTGCCCCAAACGCTTAACCAGAATGGCCTAGGGTAAAAATACACATACCGTTGTAATCTGGCGAGTTTCTACTTACAGATGCAATAGGAATTTTTGGGTTAGGTCAATCCGTTCGCGAGATATGGGTGTTTGAAGCCAAGAAATGGTTGAGAAGGCAAAAAATTTTTCGCAATTCTGCTGCTCCAAACGCTTAACCAGAATGGCCTAGGGAAAAAATACGCTTACAGTTGTAATCGGGCGAGTTTCTACTTTCAGACGCAACAGGAATTTTTGGGTTAGGTCAATCCGTTCGCGAGATATGGGAGTTTGAAGCTAAGAAATGGTTGAGAAGACAACAAATTTTTCGCACTTCTGCTGCTCTATCGCTTAACCAGAATGGCCTAGGGAAAAAATACACATACCGTTGTAATCGGGCGAGTTTCTACTTTCAGACGCAACAGGAATTTTTGGGTTAGGTCAATCCGTTCGCGAGATATGGGAGTTTGAAGCCTAGAAATGGTTGAGAAGGCAAAATATTTTTCGCAATTCTGCTGCCCCAAACGCTTAACCAGAATGGCCTAGGGTAAAAATACACATACCGTTGTAATCGGGCGAGTTTCTACTTACAGATGCAATAGGAATTTTTGGGTTAGGTCAATCCGTTCGCGAGATATGGGTGCTTGAAGCCAAGAAATGGTTGAGAAGGCAAAAAATTTTTCGCAATTCTGCTGCTCCAAACGCTTAACCAGAATGGCCTAGGGAAAAAACACACATACCGTTGTAATCGGGCGAGTTTCTACTTTCAGATGCAATAGGAATTTTTGGGTTAGTTCAATCCGTTCGCGAGATATGGGTGTTTGAAGCCAAGAAATGGTTGAGAAGGCAAAAAATTTTTCGCAATTCTGCTGCTCCAAACGCTTAACCAGAATGGCCTAGGGAAAAAATACACATACCGTTGTAATCGGGCGAGTTTCTACTTTCAGATGCAATAGGAATTTTTGGGTTAGTTCAATCCGTTCGCGAGATATGGGAGTTTGAAGCCAAGAAATGGTTGAGAAGGCAAAAAATTTTTCGCAATTCTGCTGCTCCAAACGCTTAACCAGAATGGCCTAGGGAAAAAATACACATACCGTTGTAATCGGACGAGTTTCTACATTCAGATGCAATAGGAATTTTTGGGTTAGGTCAATCCGTTCGCGAGATATGGGAGTTTGAAGCCAAGAAATGGTTGAGAAGGCAAAAAATTTTTCGCAATTCTGCTGCTCCAAACGCTTAACCAGAATGGCCTAGGGAAAAAATACACATACCGTTGTAATCGGACGAGTTTCTACTTTCAGATGCAATAGGAATTTTTGGGTTAGGTCAATCCATTCGCGAGATATGGGAGTTTGAAGCCAAGAAATGGTTCAGAAGGCAAGAAATTTTTCGCAATTCTGCTGCTCCAAACGATTAACCAGAATGGCCTAGGGAAAAAATACACATACCGTTGTAATCGGGCGAGTTTCTACTTTCAGACGCAACAGGAATTTTTGGGTTAGGTCAATCCGTTCGCGAGATATGGGAGTTTGAAGCCTAGAAATGGTTGAGAAGGCAAAATATTTTTCGCAATTCTGCTGCCCCAAACGCTTAACCAGAATGGCCTAGGGTAAAAATACACATACCGTTGTAATCGGGCGAGTTTCTACTTTCAAATGCAATAGGAATTTAGGGTTAGGTCAATCCGTTCGCGAGATATGGGAGTTTGAAGCTAAGAAATGGTTGAGAAGGCAAACAATTTTTCGCAATTCTGCTGCTCCAAACGCTTAACCATAAAGGCCTAGGGAAATAATACACATACCGTTGTAATCGGGCGAGTCTCTACTTTCCGATGCAATAGGAATTTTTGGGTTAGTTCAATCCGTTCGCGAGATATGGGAGTTTGAAGCCAAGAGAGGGTTGAGAAGGCAAAAAATTTATCGCAATTCTGCTGCTCCAAACGCTTAACCAGAATGGCCTAGGGAAAAAATACACATGCCGTTGTAATCGGGCGAGTTTCTACTTTCAGATGCAATAGGAATTTTTGGGTTAGGTCAATCCGTTCGCGAGATATGGGAGTTTGAAGCTAAGAAATGGTTGAGAAGACAACAAATTTTTCGCAATTGTGCTGCTCCAAACGCTTAACCAGAATGGCCTAGGGAAAAAATACGCATAGAGTTGTAATCGGGCGAGTTTCTACTTTCAGACGCAACAGGAATTTTTGGGTTAGGTCAATCCGTTCGCGAGATATGGGAGTTTGAAGCTAAGAAATGGTTGAGAAGACAACAAATTTTTCGTACTTCTGCTGCTCTATCGCTTAACCAGAATGGCCTAGGGGAAAAATACACATACCGTTGTAATCGGGCGAGTATCTACTTTCAGACGCAACAGGAATTTTTGGGTTAGGTCAATCCGATCGCGAGATATGGGAGTTTGAAGCCAAGAAATGGTTGAGAAGGCAAACAATTTTTCGCAATTCTGCTGCTCCAAACGCTTAACCAGAATGGCCTACGGAAAAAATACCCATACCGTTGTAATCGGGTGAGTTTCTACTTTCAGGTGCAATACGAATTTTTGAGTTAGGTCAATCCGTTCGCGAGATATGGGACTTTGAACCTAAGAAATGGTTGACAAGACAACAAATTTTTCGCACTTTTGCTGCTCCAATCCCTTAACCAGAATGGCCTAGGGGAAAAATACACGTACCCTTGTAATCGGGCGATTTTCTACTTTCAAATGCAATTGGAAATTTTGGGTTAGGTCAATCCGTTCGCAAGATATGGGAGTTTGAATCTAAGAAATGGTTGAGAAGAGAAAAAACTTTTCGCAATTCTGCTGCTCCAAACGCTTAACCAGAATGGCCTAGGGAAAAAATACGCATTCCGTTGTAATCGGGCGAGTTTCTACTTTCAAATGCAATAGGAATTTAGGGTTAGGTCAATCCGTTCGAGAGATATGGGAGTTTGAAGCTAAGAAATGGTTGAGAAGGCAAACAATTTTTCGCAATTCTGCTGCTCCAAACGCTTAACCATAAAGGCCTAGGGAAAGAATACACATACCGTTGTAATCGGGCGAGTCTCTACTTTCCGATGCAATAGGAATTTTTGGGTTAGTTCAATCCGTTCGCGAGATATGGGAGTTTGAAGCCAAGAGAGGGTTGAGAAGGCAAAAAATTTATCGCAATTCTGCTGCTCCAAACGCTTAACCAGAATGGCCTAGGGAAAAAATACACATGCCGTTGTAATCGGGCGAGTTTCTACTTTCAGATGCAATAGGAATTTTTGGGTTAGGTCAATCCGTTCGCGAGATATGGGAGTTTGAAGCTAAGAAATGGTTGAGAAGACAACAAATTTTTCGCAATTGTGCTGCTCCAAACGCTTAACCAGAATGGCCTACGGAAAAAATACCCATACCGTTGTAATCGGGTGAGTTTCTACTTTCAGGTGCAATGCGAATTTTTGAGTTAGGTCAATCCGTTCGCGAGATATGGGACATTGAACCTAAGAAATGGTTGACAAGACAACAAATTTTTCGCACTTCTGCTGCTCCAATCCCTTAACCAGAATGGCCTAGGGGAAAAATACACGTACCCTTGTAATCGGGCGATTTTCTACTTTCAAATGCAATTGGAAATTTTGGGTTAGGTCAATCCGTTCGCGAGATATGGGAGTTTGAATCTAAGAAATGGTTGAGAAGAGAAAAAACTTTTCGCAATTCTGCTGCTCCAAACGCTTAACCAGAATGGCCTAGGGAAAAAATACGCATTCCGTTGTAATCGGGCGAGTTTCTACTTTCAAATGCAATAGGAATTTAGGGTTAGGTCAATCCGTTCGAGAGATATGGGAGTTTGAAGCCAAGAAATGGTTGAGAAGGCAAACAATTTTTCGCAATTCTGCTGCTCCAAACGCTTAACCATAAAGGCCTAGGGAAAGAATACACATACCGTTGTAATCGGGCGAGTCTCTACTTTACGATGCAATAGGAATTTTTGGGTTAGTTCAATCCGTTCGCGAGATATGGGAGTTTGAAGCCAAGAGAGGGTTGAGAAGGCAAAAAATTTATCGCAATTCTGCTGCTCCAAACGCTTAACCAGAATGGCCTAGGGAAAAAATACACATGCCGTTGTAATCGGGCGAGTTTCTACTTTCAGATGCAATAGGAATTTTTGGGTTAGGTCAATCCGTTCGCGAGATATGGGAGTTTGAAGCTAAGAAATGGTTGAGAAGACAACAAATTTTTCGCAATTGTGCTGCTCCAAACGCTTAACCAGAATGGCCTAGGGAAAAAATACGCATAGAGTTGTAATCGGGCGAGTTTCTACTTTCAGACGCAACAGGAATTTTTGGGTTAGGTCAATCCGTTCGCGAGATATGGGAGTTTGAAGCTAAGAAATGGTTGAGAAGACAACAAATTTTTCGCACTTCTGCTGCTCTATCGCTTAACCAGAATGGCCTAGGGGAAAAATACACATACCGTTGTAATCGGGCGAGTTTCTACTTTCAGACGCAACAGGAATTTTTGGGTTAGGTCAATCCGTTCGCGAGATATGGGAGTTTGAATCCAAGAAATGGTTGAGAAGGCAAAAAATTTTTCGCAATTCTGCTGCTCCAAACGCTTAACCAGAATGGCCTAGGGAAAAAATACACATACCGTTGTAATCGGACGAGTTTCTACTTTCAGATGCAATAGGAATTTTTGGGTTAGGTCAATCCGTTCGCGAGATATGGGAGTTTGAAGCCAAGAAATGGTTGAGAAGGCAAAAAATTTTTCGCAATTCTGCTGCTCCAAACGCTTAACCAGAATGGCCTAGGGAAAAAATACACATACCGTTGTAATCGGACGAGTTTCTACTTTCAGATGCAATAGGAATTTTTGGGTTAGGTCAATCCATTCGCGAGATATGGGAGTTTCAAGCCAAGAAATGGTTCAGAAGGCAAAAAATTTTTCGCAATTCAGCTGCTCCAAACGATTAACCAGAATGGCCTAGGGAAAAAATACACATACCGTTGTAATCGGGCGAGTTTCTACTTTCAGACGCAACAGGAATTTCTGGGTTACGTCAATCCGTTCGCGAGATATGGGAGTTTGAAGCCTAGAAATGGTTGAGAAGGCAAAATATTTTTCGCAATTCTGCTGCCCCAAACGCTTAACCAGAATGGCCTAGGGTAAAAATACACATACCGTTGTAATCTGGCGAGTTTCTACTTACAGATGCAATAGGAATTTTTGGGTTAGGTCAATCCGTTCGCGAGATATGGGTGTTTGAAGCCAAGAAATGGTTGAGAAGGCAAAAAATTTTTCGCAATTCTGCTGCTCCAAACGCTTAACCAGAATGGCCTAGGGAAAAAATACGCTTACAGTTGTAATCGGGCGAGTTTCTACTTTCAGACGCAACAGGAATTTTTGGGTTAGGTCAATCCGATCGCGAGATATGGGAGTTTGAAGCCAAGAAATGGTTGAGAAGGCAAAAAATTTTCGCAATTCTGCTGCTCCAAACGCTTAACCAGAATGGCCTAGTGTAAAAATACACATACGGTTGTAATCGGGCGAGTTTCTACTTTCAGATGCAATAGGAATTTTTGGGTTAGGTCAATCCGTTCGCGAGATATGGGAGTTTGAAGCCAAGAAATGGTTGAGAAGGCAAAAAATTTTTCGCAATTCTGCTGCTCCAAACGCTTAACCAGAATGGCCTAGGGAAAAAATACACATGCCGTTGTAATCGGGCGAGTGCCTACTTTCAGATGCAATAGGAATTTTTGGGTTAGGTCAATCCGTTCGCGAGATATGGGAGTTTGAAGCTAAGAAATGGTTGAGAAGACAACAAATTTTTCGCAATTCTGCTGCTCCAAACGCTTAACCAGAATGGCCTAGGGAAAAAATACGCTTACAGTTGTAATCGGGCGAGTTTCTACTTTCAGACGCAACAGGAATTTTTGGGTTAGGTCAATCCGATCGCGAGATATGGGAGTTTGAAGCCAAGAAATGGTTGAGAAGGCAAAAAATTTTCGCAATTCTGCTGCTCCAAACGCTTAACCAGAATGGCCTAGGGAAAAAACACACATACCGTTGTAATCGGGCGAGTTTCTACTTTCAGATGCAATAGGAATTTTTGGGTTAGTTCAAACCGATCGCGAGATATGGGAGTTTCAAGTCAAGAGATGGTTGAGAAGGCAAAAATTTTTTCGCAATTCTGCTGCTCCAAACGCTTAACCAGAATGGCCTAGGGAAAAAATACACATGCCGTTGTAATCGAGCGAGTTTCTACTTTCAGATGCAATAGGAATTTTTGGGTTAATTCAATCCGTTCGCGAGATATGGGAGTTTGAAGCTAAGAAATGGTTGAGAAGACAACAAATTTTTCGCAATTCTGCTGCTCCAAACGCTTAACCAGAATGGCCTATGGTAAAAGTACACATACCGTTGTATTCGGGCGAGTCTCTACTTTCCGATGCAATAGGAATTTTTGGGTTAGTTCAATCCGTTCGCGAGATATGGGAGTTTGAAGCTAAGAAATGGTTGAGAAGACAACAAATTTTTCGCAATTCTGCTGCTCCAAACGCTTAACCAGAATGGCTTAGGGAAAAAATACGCTTACAGTTGTAATCGGGCGAGTTTCTACTTTCAGACGCAACAGGAATTTTTGGGTTAGGTCAATCCGATCGCGAGATATGGGAGTTTGAAGCCAAGAAATGGTTGAGAAGGCAAAAAATTTTCGCAATTCTGCTGCTCCAAACGCTTAACCAGAATGGCCTAGGGTAAAAATACACATACCGTTGTAATCGGGCGAGTTTCTACTTTCAGATGCAATAGGAATTTTTGAGTTAGGTCAATCCGTTCGCGAGATATGGGAGTTTGAAGCCAAGAAATGGTTGAGAGGGCAAAAAATTTTTCGCAATTCTGCTGCTCCAAACGCTTAACCAGAATGGCCTAGGGAAAAAATACACATGCCGTTGTAATCGGGCGAGTGTCTACTTTCAGATGCAATAGGAATTTTTGGGTTAGGACAATCCGTTCGCGAGATATGGGAGTTTGAAGCTAAGAAATGGTTGAGAAGACAACAAATTTTTCGCAATTCTGCTGCTCCAAACGCTTAACCAGAATGGCCTAGGGAAAAAATACGCTTACAGTTGTAATCGGGCGAGTTTCTACTTTCAGACGCAACAGGAATTTTTGGGTTAGGTCAATCCGATCGCGAGATATGGGAGTTTGAAGCCAAGAAATGGTTGAGAAGGCAAAAAATTTTCGCAATTCTGCTGCTCCAAACGCTTAACCAGAATGGCCTAGTGTAAAAATACACATACGGTTGTAATCGGGCGAGTTTCTACTTACAGATGCAATAGGAATTTTTGGGTTAGGTCAATCCGTTCGCGAGATATGGGTGTTTGAAGCCAAGAAATGGTTGAGAAGGCAAAAAATTTTTCGCAATTCTGCTGCTCCAAACGCTTAACCAGAATGGCCTAGGGAAAAAATACGCTTACAGTTGTAATCGGGCGAGTTTCTACTTTCAGACGCAACAGGAATTTTTGGGTTAGGTCAATCCGATCGCGAGATATGGGAGTTTGAAGCCAAGAAATGGTTGAGAAGGCAAAAAATTTTCGCAATTCTGCTGCTCCAAACGCTTAACCAGAATGGCCTAGTGTAAAAATACACATACGGTTGTAATCGGGCGAGTTTCTACTTTCAGATGCAATAGGAATTTTTGGGTTAGGTCAATCCGTTCGCGAGATATGGGAGTTTGAAGCCAAGAAATGGTTGAGAAGGCAAAAAATTTTTCGCAATTCTGCTGCTCCAAACGCTTAACCAGAATGGCCTAGGGAAAAAATACACATACCGTTGTAATCGGACGAGTTTCTACTTTCAGATGCAATAGGAATTTTTGGGTTAGGTCAATCCATTCGCGAGATATGGGAGTTTCAAGCCAAGAAATGGTTCAGAAGGCAAAAAATTTTTCGCAATTCAGCTGCTCCAAACGATTAACCAGAATGGCCTAGGGAAAAAATACACATACCGTTGTAATCGGGCGAGTTTCTACTTTCAGACGCAACAGGAATTTCTGGGTTACGTCAATCCGTTCGCGAGATATGGGAGTTTGAAGCCTAGAAATGGTTGAGAAGGCAAAATATTTTTCGCAATTCTGCTGCCCCAAACGCTTAACCAGAATGGCCTAGGGTAAAAATACACATACCGTTGTAATCTGGCGAGTTTCTACTTACAGATGCAATAGGAATTTTTGGGTTAGGTCAATCCGTTCGCGAGATATGGGTGTTTGAAGCCAAGAAATGGTTGAGAAGGCAAAAAATTTTTCGCAATTCTGCTGCTCCAAACGCTTAACCAGAATGGCCTAGGGAAAAAATACGCTTACAGTTGTAATCGGGCGAGTTTCTACTTTCAGACGCAACAGGAATTTTTGGGTTAGGTCAATCCGATCGCGAGATATGGGAGTTTGAAGCCAAGAAATGGTTGAGAAGGCAAAAAATTTTCGCAATTCTGCTGCTCCAAACGCTTAACCAGAATGGCCTAGTGTAAAAATACACATACGGTTGTAATCGGGCGAGTTTCTACTTTCAGATGCAATAGGAATTTTTGGGTTAGGTCAATCCGTTCGCGAGATATGGGAGTTTGAAGCCAAGAAATGGTTGAGAAGGCAAAAAATTTTTCGCAATTCTGCTGCTCCAAACGCTTAACCAGAATGGCCTAGGGAAAAAATACACATGCCGTTGTAATCGGGCGAGTGCCTACTTTCAGATGCAATAGGAATTTTTGGGTTAGGTCAATCCGTTCGCGAGATATGGGAGTTTGAAGCTAAGAAATGGTTGAGAAGACAACAAATTTTTCGCAATTCTGCTGCTCCAAACGCTTAACCAGAATGGCCTAGGGAAAAAATACGCTTACAGTTGTAATCGGGCGAGTTTCTACTTTCAGACGCAACAGGAATTTTTGGGTTAGGTCAATCCGATCGCGAGATATGGGAGTTTGAAGCCAAGAAATGGTTGAGAAGGCAAAAAATTTTCGCAATTCTGCTGCTCCAAACGCTTAACCAGAATGGCCTAGGGAAAAAACACACATACCGTTGTAATCGGGCGAGTTTCTACTTTCAGATGCAATAGGAATTTTTGGGTTAGTTCAAACCGATCGCGAGATATGGGAGTTTCAAGTCAAGAGATGGTTGAGAAGGCAAAAATTTTTTCGCAATTCTGCTGCTCCAAACGCTTAACCAGAATGGCCTAGGGAAAAAATACACATGCCGTTGTAATCGAGCGAGTTTCTACTTTCAGATGCAATAGGAATTTTTGGGTTAATTCAATCCGTTCGCGAGATATGGGAGTTTGAAGCTAAGAAATGGTTGAGAAGACAACAAATTTTTCGCAATTCTGCTGCTCCAAACGCTTAACCAGAATGGCCTATGGTAAAAGTACACATACCGTTGTATTCGGGCGAGTCTCTACTTTCCGATGCAATAGGAATTTTTGGGTTAGTTCAATCCGTTCGCGAGATATGGGAGTTTGAAGCTAAGAAATGGTTGAGAAGACAACAAATTTTTCGCAATTCTGCTGCTCCAAACGCTTAACCAGAATGGCTTAGGGAAAAAATACGCTTACAGTTGTAATCGGGCGAGTTTCTACTTTCAGACGCAACAGGAATTTTTGGGTTAGGTCAATCCGATCGCGAGATATGGGAGTTTGAAGCCAAGAAATGGTTGAGAAGGCAAAAAATTTTCGCAATTCTGCTGCTCCAAACGCTTAACCAGAATGGCCTAGGGTAAAAATACACATACCGTTGTAATCGGGCGAGTTTCTACTTTCAGATGCAATAGGAATTTTTGAGTTAGGTCAATCCGTTCGCGAGATATGGGAGTTTGAAGCCAAGAAATGGTTGAGAGGGCAAAAAATTTTTCGCAATTCTGCTGCTCCAAACGCTTAACCAGAATGGCCTAGGGAAAAAATACACATGCCGTTGTAATCGGGCGAGTGTCTACTTTCAGATGCAATAGGAATTTTTGGGTTAGGACAATCCGTTCGCGAGATATGGGAGTTTGAAGCTAAGAAATGGTTGAGAAGACAACAAATTTTTCGCAATTCTGCTGCTCCAAACGCTTAACCAGAATGGCCTAGGGAAAAAATACAAATGCCGTTGTAATCGGGCGAGTTTCTACTTTCAGATGCAATAGGAATTTTTGGGTTAGGTCAATCCGTTCGCGAGATATGGGAGTTTGAAGCTAAGAAATGGTTGAGAAGACAACAAATTTTTCGCAATTCTGCTGCTCCAAACGCTTAACCAGAATGGCCTAGGGAAAAAATACGCTTGCAGTTGTAATCGGGCGAGTTTCTACTTTCAGACGCAACAGGAATTTTTGGGTTAGGTCAATCCGATCGCGAGATATGGGAGTTTGAAGCCAAGAAATGGTTGAGAAGGCAAAAAATTTTCTCAATTCTGCTGCTCCAAACGTTTAACCAGAATGGCCTAGGGTAAAAATACACATACCGTTGTAATCGGGCGAGTTTCTACTTTCAGATGCAATAGGAATTTTTGGGTTAGGTCAATCCGTTCGCGAGATATGGGTGTTTGAAGCCAAGAAATGGTTGAGAAGGCAAAAAATTTTTCGCAATTCTTCTGCTCCAAACGCTTAACCAGAATGGCGTAGGGAAAAAACACACATTCCGTTGTAATCGGGCGAGTTTCTACTTTCAGATGCAATAGGAATTTTTGGGTTAGGTCAATCCGTTCGCGAGATATGGGTGTTTGAAGCCAAGAAATGGTTGAGAAGGCAAAAAATTTTTCGCAATTCTTCTGCTCCAAACGCTTAACCAGAATGGCCTAGGGAAAAAACACACATACCGTTGTAATCGGGCGAGTTTCTACTTTCAGATGCAATAGGAATTTTTGGGTTAGTTCAATCCGTTCGCGAGATATGGGAGTTTCAAGTCAAGAGATGGTTGAGAAGGCAAAAAATTTATCGCAATTCTAATGCTCCAAACGCTTAACCAGAATGGCCTAGGGAAAAAATACACATACCGTTGTAATCGGGCGAGTTTCTACTTTCAGATGCAATAGGAATTTTTGGGTTAGTTCAATCCGTTCGCGAGATATGGGAGTTTGAAGCCAAGAAATGGTTGAGAAGGCAAAAAATTTTTCGCAATTCTGCTGCTCCAAACGCTTAACCAGAATGGCCTAGGGAAAAAATACACATGCCGTTGTAATCGGGCGAGTTTCTACTTTCAGATGCAATAGGAATTTTTGGGTTAGGTCAATCCGTTCGCGAGATATGGGAGTTTGAAGCTAAGAAATGGTTGAGAAGACAACAAATTTTTCGCAATTCTGCTGCTCCAAACGCTTAACCAGAATGGCCTAGGGAAAAAAATACACATAACGTTGTAATCGGGCGAGTTTCTACTTTCAGATGCAATAGGAATTTTTGGGTTAGTTCAATCCGTTCGCGAGATATGGGAGTTTGAAGCCAAGAAATGGTTGAGAAGGCAAAAAATTTTTCGCAATTCTGCTGCTCCAATCGCTTAACCAGAATGGCCTAGGGAAAAAAATACACATGCCGTTGTAATCGGGCGAGTTTCTACTTTCAGACGCAATAGGAATTTTTGGGTTAGGTCAATCCGTTCGCGAGATATGGGAGTTTGAAGCTAAGAAATGGTTGAGAAGACAACAAATTTTTCGCAATTCTGCTGCTCCGAACGCTTAACCAGAATGGCCTAGGGAAAAAATACGCTTACAGTTGTAATCGGGCGAGTTTCTACTTTCAGACGCAACAGGAATTTTTGGGTTAGGTCAATCCGATCGCGAAATATGGGAGTTTGAAGCCAAGAAATGGTTGAGAAGGCAAAAAATTTTCGCAATTCTGCTGCTCCAAACGCTTAACCAGAATGGCCTAGGGTAAAAATACACATACCGTTGTAATCGGGCGAGTTTCTACTTTCAGATGCAATAGGAATTTTTGGGTTAGGTCAATCCGTTCGCGAGATATGGGTGTTTGAAGCCAAGAAATGGTTGAGAAGGCAAAAAATTTTTCGCAATTCTTCTGCTCCAAACGCTTAACCAGAATGGCCTAGGGAAAAAACACACATACCGTTGTAATCGGGCGAATTTCTACTTTCAGATGCAATAGGAATTTTTGGGTTAGTTCAATCCGTTCGCGAGATATGGGAGTTTCAAGTCAAGAGATGGTTGAGAAGGCAAAAAATTTTGCGCAATTCTGTTTCTCCAAACGCTTAACCAGAATGGCCTAGGGAAAAAATACACATGCCGTTGTAATCGGGCGAGTTTCTACTTTCAGATGCAATAGGAATTTTTGGGTTAATTCAATCCGTTCGCGAGATATGGGAGTTTGAAGCTAAGAAATGGTTGAGAAGACAACAAATTTTTCGCAATTCTGCTGCTCCAAACGCTTAACCAGAATGGCCTAGGGAAAAAATTCACATGCCGTTGTAATCGGGCGAGATTCTACTTTCAGATGCAATAGGAATTTTTGGGTTAGGTCAATCCGATCGCGAGATATGGTAGTTTGAATCCAAGAAATTGTTGAGAAGGCAAAAAATTTTCGCAATTCTGCTGCTCCAAACGCTTAACCAGAATGGCCTAGGGTAAAAATACACATACCGTTGTAATCGGGCGAGTCTCTACTTTCAGATGCAATAGGAATTTTTGGGTTAGGTCAATCCGTTCGCGAGATATGGGTGTTTGAAGCCAAGAAATGGTTGAGAAGGCAAAAAATTTTTCGCAATTCTTCTGCTCCAAACGCTTAACCAAAATGGCCTAGGGAAAAAACACACATACCGTTGTAATCGGGCGAGTTTCTACTTTCAGATGCAATAGGAATTTTTGGGTTAGTTCAATCCGTTCGCGAGATATGGGAGTTTCAAGTCAAGAGATGGTTGAGAAGGCAAAAAATTTTTCGCAATTCTGCTGCTCCAAACGCTTAACCAGAATGGCCTAGGGAAAAAATACACATGCCGTTGTAATCGGGCGAGTTTCTACTTTCAGATGCAATAGGAATTTTTGGGTTAATTCAATCCGTTCGCGAGATATGGGTGTTTGAAGCCAAGAAAAGGATGAGAAGGCAAAAAATTTTTCGCAATTCTTCTGCTCCAAACGCTTAACCAGAATGGCCTAGGGTAAAAATACCCATACCGTTGTACTCGGGTGAGTTTCTACTTTCAGGTGCAATAGGAATTTTTGGGTTAGGTAAATCCGTTCGCGAGATATGGGTGTTTGAAGCCAAGAAATGGTTGAGAAGGCAAAAAATTTTTCGCAATTCTTCTGCTCCAAACGCTTAACCAGAATGGCCTAGGGAAAAAACACACATTCCGTTGTAATCGGGCGAGTTTCTACTTTCAGATGCAATAGGAATTTTTGGGTTAGGTCAATCCGTTCGCGAGATATGGGTGTTTGAAGCCAAGAAATGGTTGAGAAGGCAAAAAATTTTTCGTAATTCTTCTGCTCCAAACGCTTAACCAGAATGGCCTAGGGAAAAAACACACATACCGTTGTAATCGGGCGAGTTTCTACTTTCAGATGCAATAGGAATTTTTGGGTTAGTTCAATCCGTTCGCGAGATATGGGAGTTTCAAGTCAAGAGATGGTTGAGAAGGCAAAAAATTTATCGCAATTCTAATGCTCCAAACGCTTAACCAGAATGGCCTAGGGAAAAAATACACATACCGTTGTAATCGGGCGAGATTCTACTTTCAGATGCAATAGGAATTTTTGGGTTAGTTCAATCCGTTCGCGAGATATGGGAGTTTGAAGCCAAGAAATGGTTGAGAAGGCAAAAAATTTTTCGCAATTCTGCTGCCCCAAACGCTTAACCAGAATGGCCTAGGGAAAAAATACACATACCGTTGTAATCGGGCGAGTTTCTACTTTCAGACGCAACAGGAATTTTTGGGTTAGGTCAATCCGTTCGCGAGATATGGGAGTTTGAAGCCTAGAAATGGTTGAGAAGGCAAAATATTTTTCGCAATTCTGCTGCCCCAAACGCTTAACCAGAATGGCCTAGGGTAAAAATACACAAACCTTTGTAATCGGGCGAGTTTCTACTTTCAGATGCAACAGGAATTTTTGGGTTAGGTAAATCCGTTCGCGAGATATGGGTGTTTGAAGCCAAGAAATGGTTGAGAAGGCAAAAAATTTTTCGCAATTCTGCTGCTCCAAACGCTTAACCAGAATGGCCTAGGGAAAAAATACACATACCGTTGTAATCGGGCGAGTTTCTACTTTCAGATGCAATAGGAATTTTTGGGTTAGTTCAGTCCGTTCGCGAGATATGGGTGTTTGAAGCCAAGAAATGGTTGAGAAGGCAAAAAATTTTTCGCAATTCTGCTGCTCCAAACGCTTAACCAGAATGGCCTAGGGAAAAAATACACATGCCGTTGTAATCGGGCGAGTTTCTACTTTCAGATGCAATAGGAATTTTTGGGTTAATTCAATCCGTTCGCGAGATATGGGAGTTTGAAGCTAAGAAATGGTTGAGAAGACAACAAATTTTTCGCAATTCTGCTGCTCCAAACGCTTAACCAGAATGGCCTAGGGAAAAAATACACATGCCGTTGTAATCGGGCGAGTTTCTACTTTCAGATGCAATAGGAATTTTTGGGTTAATTCAATCCGTTCGCGAGATATGGGAGTTTGAAGCTAAGAAATGGTTGAGAAGACAACAAATTTTTCGCAATTCTGCTGCTCCAAACGCTTAACCAGAATGGCCTATGGGAAAAATACACATACCGTTGTAATCGGGTGAGTTTCTACTTTCAAACGCAACAGTAATTTTTGGGTTAGGTCAATCCGTTCGCGAGATATGGGAGTTTGAAGCCTAGAAATGGTTGAGAAGGCAAAATATTTTTCGCAATTCTGCTGCCCCAAACGCTTAACCAGAATGGCCTAGGGTAAAAGTACACATACCGTTGTATTCGGGCGAGTTTCTACTTTCAGATGCAATAGGAATTTTTGGGTTACGTCATTCCGTTCGCGAGATATGGGTGTTTGAAGCCAAGAAAAGGATGAGAAGGCCAAAAATTTTTCGCAATTCTTCTGCTCCAAACGCTTAACCAGAATGGCCTAGGGTAAAAATACCCATACCGTTGTACTCGGGTGAGTTTCTACTTTCAGGTGCAATAGGAATTTTTGGGTTAGGTAAATCCGTTCGCGAGATATGGGTGTTTGAAGCCAAGAAATGGTTGTGAAGGCAAAAAATTTTTCGCAATTCTTCTGCTCCAAACGCTTAACCAGAATGGCCTAGGGAAAAAACACACATTCCGTTGTAATCGGGCGAGTTTCTACTTTCAGATGCAATAGGAATTTTTGGGTTAGGTCAATCCGTTCGCGAGATATGGGTGTTTGAAGCCAAGAAATGGTTGAGAAGGCAAAAAATTTTTCGCAATTCTTCTGCTCCAAACGCTTAACCAGAATGGCCTAGGGAAAAAACACACATACCGTTGTAATCGGGCGAGTTTCTACTTTCAGATGCAATAGGAATTTTTGGGTTAGTTCAATCCGTTCGCGAGATATGGGAGTTTCAAGTCAAGAGATGGTTGAGAAGGCAAAAAATTTTTCGCAATTCTGCTGCTCCAAACGCTTAACCAGAATGGCCTAGGGAAAAAATACACATACCGTTGTAATCGGGCGAGTTTCTACTTTCAGATGCAATAGGAATTTTTGGGTTAGTTCAATCCGTTCGCGAGATATGGGAGTTTGAAGCCAAGAAATGGTTGAGAAGGCAAAAAATTTTTCGCAATTCTGCTGCTCCAAACGCTTAACCAGAATGGCCTAGGGAAAAAATACACATGCCGTTGTAATCGGGCGAGTTTCTACTTTCAGATGCAATAGGAATTTTTGGGTTAGGTCAATCCGTTCGCGAGATATGGGAGTTTGAAGCTAAGAAATGGTTGAGAAGACAACAAATTTTTCGCAATTCTGCTGCTCCGAACGCTTAACCAGAATGGCCTAGGGAAAAAATACGCTTACAGTTGTAATCGGGCGAGTTTCTACTTTCAGACGCAACAGGAATTTTTGGGTTAGGTCAATCCGTTCGCGAGATATGGGAGTTTCAAGTCAAGAGATGGTTGAGAAGGCAAAAAATTTATCGCAATTCTAATGCTCCAAACGCTTAACCAGAATGGCCTAGGGAAAAAATACACGTACCGTTGTAATCGGGCGAGTTTCTACTTTCAGATGCAATAGGAATTTTTGGGTTAGTTCAATCCGTTCGCGAGATATGGGAGTTTGAAGCCAAGAAATGGTTGAGAAGGCAAAAAATTTTTCGCAATTCTGCTGCCCCAAACGCTTAACCAGAATGGCCTAGGGAAAAAATACACATACCGTTGTAATCGGGCGAGTTTCTACTTTCAGACGCAACAGGAATTTTTGGGTTAGGTCAATCCGTTCGCGAGATATGGGAGTTTGAAGCCTAGAAATGGTTGAGAAGGCAAAATATTTTTCGCAATTCTGCTGCCCCAAACGCTTAACCAGAATGGCCTAGGGTAAAAATACACAAACCTTTGTAATCGGGCGAGTTTCTACTTTCAGATGCGATAGGAATTTTTGGGTTAGGTAAATCCGTTCGCGAGATATGGGTGTTTGAAGCCAAGAAATGGTTGAGAAGGCAAAAAATTTTTCGCAATTCTGCTGCTCCAAACGCTTAACCAGAATGGCCTAGGGAAAAAATACACATACCGTTGTAATCGGGCGAGTTTCTACTTTCAGATGCAATAGGAATTTTTGGGTTAGTTCAATCCGTTCGCGAGATATGGGAGTTTGAAGCCAAGAAATGGTTGAGAAGGCAAAAAATTTTTCGCAATTCTGCTGCTCCAAACGCTTAACCAGAATGGCCTAGGGAAAAAATACACATGCCGTTGTAATCGGGCGAGTTTCTACTTTCAGATGCAATAGGAATTTTTGGGTTAGGTCAATCCGTTCGCGAGATATGGGAGTTTGAAGCTAAGAAATGGTTGAGAAGACAACAAATTTTTCGCAATTCTGCTGCTCCAAACGCTTAACCAGAATGGCCTAGGGAAAAAATACACATACCGTTGTAATCGGGCGAGTTTCTACTTTCAGATGCAATAGGAATTTTTGGGTTAGTTCAATCCGTTCGCGAGATATGGGAGTTTGAAGCCAAGAAATGGTTGAGAAGGCAAAAAATTTTTCGCAATTCTGCTGCTCCAAACGCTTAACCAGAATGGCCTACGGAAAAAATACACATGCCGTTGTAATCGGGCGAGTTTCTACTTTCAGATGCAATAGGAATTTTTGGGTTAGGTCAATCCGTTCGCGAGATATGGGAGTTTGAAGCTAAGAAATGGTTGAGAAGACAACAAATTTTTCGCAATTCTGCTGCTCCGAACGCTTAACCAGAATGGCCTAGGGAAAAAATACGCTTACAGTTGTAATCGGGCGAGTTTCTACTTTCAGACGCAACAGGAATTTTTGGGTTAGGTCAATCCGATCGCGAAATATGGGAGTTTGAAGCCAAGAAATGGTTGAGAAGGCAAAAAATTTTTCGCAATTCTTCTGCTCCAAACGCTTAACCAGAATGGCCTAGGGAAAAAACACACATACCGTTGTAATCGGGCGAATTTCTACTTTCAGATGCAATAGGAATTTTTGGGTTAGTTCAATCCGTTCGCGAGATATGGGAGTTTCAAGTCAAGAGATGGTTGAGAAGGCAAAAAATTTTGCGCAATTCTGTTTCTCCAAACGCTTAACCAGAATGGCCTAGGGAAAAAATACACATGCCGTTGTAATCGGGCGAGTTTCTACTTTCAGATGCAATAGGAATTTTTGGGTTAATTCAATCCGTTCGCGAGATATGGGAGTTTGAAGCTAAGAAATGGTTGAGAAGACAACAAATTTTTCGCAATTCTGCTGCTCCAAACGCTTAACCAGAATGGCCTAGGGAAAAAATACACATGCCGTTGTAATCGGGAGAGTTTCTACTTTCAGATGCAATAGGAATTTTTGGGTTAGGTCAATCCGATCGCGAGATATGGGAGTTTGAATCCAAGAAATTGTTGAGAAGGCAAAAAATTTTCGCAATTCTGCTGCTCCAAACGCTTAACCAGAATGGCCTAGGGTAAAAATACACATACCGTTGTAATCGGGCGAGTCTCTACTTTCAGATGCAATAGGAATTTTTGGGTTAGGTCAATCCGTTCGCGAGATATGGGTGTTTGAAGCCAAGAAATGGTTGAGAAGGCAAAAAATTTTTCGCAATTCTTCTGCTCCAAACGCTTAACCAAAATGGCCTAGGGAAAAAACACACATACCGTTGTAATCGGGCGAGTTTCTACTTTCAGATGCAATAGGAATTTTTGGGTTAGTTCAATCCGTTCGCGTGATATGGGGGTTTGAATCTAAGAAATGGTTGAGAAGACAACAAATTTTTCGCAATTCTGGTGCTCCAAACGCTTAACCAGAATGGGCTAGGGAAAAAATACACATACCGTTGTAATCGGGCGAGTTTCTACTTTCAGACGCAACAGGAAATTTTGGGTTAGGTCAATCCGTTCGCGAGATATGGGAGTTTGAAGCCTAGAAATGGTTGAGAAGGCAAAATATTTTTCGCAATTCTGCTGCCCCAAACGCTTAACCAGAATGGCCTAGGGTAAAAGTACACATACCGTTGTATTCGGGCGAGTTTCTACTTTCAGATGCAATAGGAATTTTTGGGTTACGTCAATCCGTTCGCGAGATATGGGTGTTTGAAGCCAAGAAAAGGATGAGAAGGCAAAAAATTTTTCGCAATTCTTCTGCTCCAAACGCTTAACCAGAATGGCCTAGGGTAAAAATACCCATACCGTTGTACTCGGGTGAGTATCTACTTTCAGGTGCAATAGGAATTTTTGGGTTAGGTAAATCCGTTCGCGAGATATGGGAGTTTGAAGCCAAGAAATGGTTGAGAAGGCAAAAAATTTTTCGCAATTCTGCTGCTCCAAACGCTTAACCAGAATGGCCTAGGGAAAAAATACACATGCCGTTGTAATCGGGCGAGTGTCTACTTTCAGATGCAATAGGAATTTTTGGGTTAGGTAAATCCGTTCGCGAGATATGGGACTTTGAACCTAAGGAATTGTTGACAAGACAACAAATTTTTCGCACTTCTGCTGCTCCAATCCGTTAACCAGAATGGCCTAGGGGAAAAATACACGTACCGTTGTAATCGGGCGAGTTTCTACTTTCAGATGCAATAGGAATTTTTGGGTTAGGTCAATCCGTTCGCGAGATATGGGAGTTTGAAGCTAAGAAATGGTTGAGAAGATAACAAATTTTTCGCAATTCTGCTGCTCCAAACGCTTAACCAGAATGGCCTAGGGAAAAAATACGCATACAGTTGTAATCGGGAGAGTTTCTACTTTCAGACGCAACAGGAATTTTTGGGTTAGGTCAATCCGATCGCGAGATATGGGAGTTTGAAGCCAAGAAATGGTTGAGAAGGCAAACAATTTTTCGCAATTCTGCTGCTCCAAACGCTTAACCAGAATGGCCTAGGGAAAAAATACGCATTCCGTTGTAATCGGGCGAGTTTCTACTTTCAAATGCAATAGGAATTTAGGGTTAGGTCAATCCGTTCGCGAGATATGGGAGTTTGAAGCTAAGAAATGGTTGAGAAGACAACAAATTTTTCGCAATTCTGCTGCTCCAAACGCTTAACCAGAATGGCCTAGGGAAAAAATACGCATACAGTTGTAATCGGGCGAGTTTCTACTTTCAGACGCAACAGGAATTTTTGGGTTATGTCAATCCGATCGCGAGATATGGGAGTTTGAAGCCAAGAAATGGTTGAGAAGGCAAACAATTTTTCGCAATTCTGCTGCTCCAAACGCCTAACCAGAATGGCCTAGGGAAAAAATACACATGCCGTTGTAATCGGGCGAGTTTCTACTTTCAGATGCAATAGGAATTTTTGGGTTAGGTAAATCCGTTCGCGAGATATGGGACTTTGAACCTAAGGAATTGTTGACAAGACAACAAATTTTTCGCACTTCTGCTGCTCCAATCCGTTAACCAGAATGGCCTAGGGGAAAAATACACGTACCGTTGTAATCGGGCGAGTTTCTAGGAATTTTTGGGTTAGGTCAATCCGTTCGCGAGATATGGGAGTTTGAAGCTAAGAAATGGTTGAGAAGACAACAAATTTTTCGCAATTCTGCTGCTCCAAACGCTTAACCAGAATGGCCTAGGGAAAAAATACGCATACAGTTGTAATCGGGCGAGTTTCTACTTTCAGACGCAACAGGAATTTTTGGGTTATGTCAATCCGATCGCGAGATATGGGAGTTTGAAGCCAAGAAATGGTTGAGAAGGCAAAAAATTTTTCGCAATTCTGCTGCTCCAAACGCTTAACCAGAATGGCCTAGGGAAAAAATACACATGCCGTTGTAATCGGGCGAGTGTCTACTTTCAGATGCAATAGGAATTTTTGGGTTAGGTAAATCCGTTCGCGAGATATGGGACTTTGAACCTAAGGAATTGTTGACAAGACAACAAATTTTTCGCACTTCTGCTGCTCCAATCCGTTAACCAGAATGGCCTAGGGGAAAAATACACGTACCGTTGTAATCGGGCGAGTTTCTACTTTCAGATGCAATAGGAATTTTTGGGTTAGGTCAATCCGTTCGCGAGATATGGGAGTTTGAAGCTAAGAAATGGTTGAGAAGATAACAAATTTTTCGCAATTCTGCTGCTCCAAACGCTTAACCAGAATGGCCTAGGGAAAAAATACGCATACATTTGTAATCGGGAGAGTTTCTACTTTCAGACGCAACAGGAATTTTTGGGTTAGGTCAATCCGATCGCGAGGTATGGGAGTTTGAAGCCAAGAAATGGTTGAGAAGGCAAACAATTTTTCGCAATTCTGCTGCTCCAAACGCTTAACCAGAATGGCCTAGGGAAAAAATACGCATTCCGTTGTAATCGGGCGAGTTTCTACTTTCAAATGCAATAGGAATTTAGGGTTAGGTCAATCCGTTCGAGAGATATGGGAGTTTGAATCTAAGAAACGGTTGAGAAGGCAAACAATTTTTCGCAATTCTGCTGCTCCAAACGCTTAACCATAAAGGCCTAGGGAAATAATACACATACCGTTGTAATCGGGCGAGTCTCTACTTTCCGATGCAATAGGAATTTTTGGGTTAGTTCAATCCGTTCGCGAGATATGGGAGTTTGAAGCCAAGAGAGGGTTGAGAAGGCAAAAAATTTATCGCAATTCTGCTGCTCCAAACGCTTAACCAGAATGGCCTAGGGAAAAAATACACATGCCGTTGTAATCGGGCGAGTTTCTACTTTCAGATGCAATAGGAATTTTTGGGTTAGGTAAATCCGTTCGCGAGATATGGGACTTTGAACCTAAGGAATTGTTGACAAGACAACAAATTTTTCGCACTTCTGCTGCTCCAATCCGTTAACCAGAATGGCCTAGGGGAAAAATACACGTACCGTTGTAATCGGGCGAGTTTCTAGGAATTTTTGGGTTAGGTCAATCCGTTCGCGAGATATGGGAGTTTGAAGCTAAGAAATGGTTGAGAAGACAACAAATTTTTCGCAATTCTGCTGCTCCAAACGCTTAACCAGAATGGCCTAGGGAAAAAATACGCATACAGTTGTAATCGGGCGAGTTTCTACTTTCAGACGCAACAGGAATTTTTGGGTTATGTCAATCCGATCGCGAGATATGGGAGTTTGAAGCCAAGAAATGGTTGAGAAGGCAAACAATTTTTCGCAATTCTGCTGCTCCAAACGCTTAACCAGAATGGCCTAGGGAAAAAATACACATGCCGTTGTAATCGGGCGAGTTTCTACTTTCAGATGCAATAGGAATTTTTGGGTTAGGTAAATCCGTTCGCGAGATATGGGACTTTGAACCTAAGGAATTGTTGACAAGACAACAAATTTTTCGCACTTCTGCTGCTCCAATCCGTTAACCAGAATGGCCCAGGGGAAAAATACACGTACCGTTGTAATCGGGCGAGTTTCTAGGAATTTTTGGGTTAGGTCAATCCGTTCGCGAGATATGGGAGTTTGAAGCTAAGAAATGGTTGAGAAGACAACAAATTTTTCGCAATTCTGCTGCTCCAAACGCTTAACCAGAATGGCCTAGGGAAAAAATACGCATACAGTTGTAATCGGGCGAGTTTCTACTTTCAGACGCAACAGGAATTTTTGGGTTATGTCAATCCGATCGCGAGATATGGGAGTTTGAAGCCAAGAAATGGTTGAGAAGGCAAACAATTTTTCGCAATTCTGCTGCTCCAAACGCTTAACCAGAATGGCCTAGGGAAAAAATACACATGCCGTTGTAATCGGGCGAGAGTCTACTTTCAGATGCAATAGGAATTTTTGGGTTAGGTAAATCCGTTCGCGAGATATGGACTTTGAACCTAAGGAATTGTTGACAAGACAACAAATTTTTCGCACTTCTGCTGCTCCAATCCGTTAACCAGAATGGCCTAGGGGAAAAATACACGTACCGTTGTAATCGGGCGAGTTTCTACTTTCAGATGCAATAGGAATTTTTGGGTTAGGTCAATCCGTTCGCGAGATATGGGAGTTTGAAGCTAAGAAATGGTTGAGAAGATAACAAATTTTTCGCAATTCTGCTGCTCCAAACGCTTAACCAGAATGGCCTAGGGAAAAAATACGCATACATTTGTAATCGGGAGAGTTTCTACTTTCAGACGCAACAGGAATTTTTGGGTTAGGTCAATCCGATCGCGAGGTATGGGAGTTTGAAGCCAAGAAATGGTTGAGAAGGCAAACAATTTTTCGCAATTCTGCTGCTCCAAACGCTTAACCAGAATGGCCTAGGGAAAAAATACGCATTCCGTTGTAATCGGGCGAGTTTCTACTTTCAAATGCAATAGGAATTTAGGGTTAGGTCAATCCGTTCGAGAGATATGGGAGTTTGAATCTAAGAAACGGTTGAGAAGGCAAACAATTTTTCGCAATTCTGCTGCTCCAAACGCTTAACCATAAAGGCCTAGGGAAATAATACACATACCGTTGTAATCGGGCGAGTCTCTACTTTCCGATGCAATAGGAATTTTTGGGTTAGTTCAATCCGTTCGCGAGATATGGGAGTTTGAAGCCAAGAGAGGGTTGAGAAGGCAAAAAATTTATCGCAATTCTGCTGCTCCAAACGCTTAACCAGAATGGCCTAGGGAAAAAATACACATGCCGTTGTAATCGGGCGAGTTTCTACTTTCAGATGCAATAGGAATTTTTGGGTTAGGTAAATCCGTTCGCGAGATATGGGACTTTGAACCTAAGGAATTGTTGACAAGACAACAAATTTTTCGCACTTCTGCTGCTCCAATCCGTTAACCAGAATGGCCTAGGGGAAAAATACACGTACCGTTGTAATCGGGCGAGTTTCTAGGAATTTTTGGGTTAGGTCAATCCGTTCGCGAGATATGGGAGTTTGAAGCTAAGAAATGGTTGAGAAGACAACAAATTTTTCGCAATTCTGCTGCTCCAAACGCTTAACCAGAATGGCCTAGGGAAAAAATACGCATACAGTTGTAATCGGGCGAGTTTCTACTTTCAGACGCAACAGGAATTTTTGGGTTATGTCAATCCGATCGCGAGATATGGGAGTTTGAAGCCAAGAAATGGTTGAGAAGGCAAACAATTTTTCGCAATTCTGCTGCTCCAAACGCTTAACCAGAATGGCCTACGGAAAAAATACCCATACCGTTGTAATCGGGTGAGTTTCTACTTTCAGGTGCAATACGAATTTTTGAGTTAGGTCAATCCGTTCGCGAGATATGGGAGTTTGAAGCCAAGAGAGGGTTGAGAAGGCAAAAAATTTATCGCAATTCTGCTGCTCCAAACGCTTAACCAGAATGGCCTAGGGAAAAAATACACATGCCGTTGTAATCGGGCGAGTTTCTACTTTCAGATGCAATAGGAATTTTTGGGTTAGGTCAATCCGTTCGCGAGATATGGGAGTTTGAAGCTAAGAAATGGTTGAGAAGACAACAAATTTTTCGCACTTCTGCTGCTCTATCGCTTAACCAGAATGGCCTAGGGGAAAAATACACATACCGTTGTAATCGGGCGAGTTTCTACTTTCAGACGCAACAGGAATTTTTGGGTTAGGTCAATCCGTTCGCGAGATATGGTAGTTTGAATCCAAGAAATGGTTGAGAAGGCAAAAAATTTCTCGCAATTCTGCTGCTCCAAACGCTTAACCAGAATGTCCTAGGGAAAAAATACACATACCGTTGTAATCGGACGAGTTTCTACTTTCAGATGCAATAGGAATTTTTGGGTTAGGTCAATCCGTTCGCGAGATATGGGAGTTTGAAGCCAAGAAATGGTTGAGAAGGCAAAAAATTTTTCGCAATTCTGCTGCTCCAAACGCTTAACCAGAATGGCCTAGGGAAAAAATACACATACCGTTGTAATCGGACGAGTTTCTACTTTCAGATGCAATAGGAATTTTTGGGTTAGGTCAATCCATTCGCGAGATATGGGAGTTTCAAGCCAAGAAATGGTTCAGAAGGCAAAAAATTTTTCGCAATTCTGCTGCTCCAAACGATTAACCAGAATGGCCTAGGGAAAAAATACACATACCGTTGTAATCGGGCGAGTTTCTACTTTCAGATGCAATAGGAATTTTTGGGTTAGTTCAATCCGTTCGCGAGATATGGGAGTTTGAAGCCAAGAAATGGTTGAGTAGGCAAAAAATTTTTCGCAATTCTGCTGCCCCAAACGCTTAACCAGAATGGCCTAGGGAAAAAATACACATACCGTTGTAATCGGGCGAGTTTCTACTTTCAGACGCAACAGGAATTTTTGGGTTAGGTCAATCCGTTCGCGAGATATGGGAGTTTGAAGCCTAGAAATGGTTGAGAAGGCAAAATATTTTTCGCAATTCTGCTGCCCCAAACGCTTAACCAGAATGGCCTAGGGTAAAAATACAGAAACCTTTGTAATCGGGCGAGTTTCTACTTTCAGATGCAATAGGAATTTTTGGGTTAGGTAAATCCGTTCGCGAGATATGGGTGTTTGAAGCCAAGAAATGGTTGAGAAGGCAAAAAATTTTTCGCAATTCTGCTGCTCCAAACGCTTAACCAGAATGGCCTAGGGAAAAAATACACATACCGTTGTAATCGGGCGAGTTTCTACTTTCAGATGCAATAGGAATTTTTGGGTTAGTTCAATCCGTTCGCGAGATATGGGAGTTTGAAGCCAAGAAATGGTTGAGAAGGCAAAAAATTTTTCGCAATTCTGCTGCTCCAAACGCTTAACCAGAATGGCCTAGGGAAAAAATACACATGCCGTTGTAATCGGGCGAGTTTCTACTTTCAGATGCAATAGGAATTTTTGGGTTAGGTCAATCCGTTCGCGAGATATGGGAGTTTGAAGCTAAGAAATGGTTGAGAAGACAACAAATTTTTCGCAATTCTGCTGCTCCAAACGCTTAACCAGAATGGCCTAGGGAAAAAATACACATACCGTTGTAATCGGGCGAGTTTCTACTTTCAGATGCAATAGGAATTTTTGGGTTAGTTCAATCCGTTCGCGAGATATGGGAGTTTGAAGCCAAGAAATGGTTGAGAAGGCAAAAAATTTTTCGCAATTCTGCTGCTCCAAACGCTTAACCAGAATGGCCTAGGGAAAAAATACACATGCCGTTGTAATCGGGCGAGTTTCTACTTTCAGATGCAATAGGAATTTTTGGGTTAGGTCAATCCGTTCGCGAGATATGGGAGTTTGAAGCTAAGAAATGGTTGAGAAGACAACAAATTTTTCGCAATTCTGCTGCTCCGAACGCTTAACCAGAATGGCCTAGGGAAAAAACACGCTTACAGTTGTAATCGGGCGAGTTTCTACTTTCAGACGCAACAGGAATTTTTGGGTTAGGTCAATCCGATCGCGAAATATGGGAGTTTGAAGCCAAGAAATGGTTGAGAAGGCAAAAAATTTTCGCAATTCTGCTGCTCCAAACGCTTAACCAGAATGGCCTAGGGTAAAAATACACATACCGTTGTAATCGGGCGAGTTTCTACTTTCAGATGCAATAGGAATTTTTGGGTTAGGTCAATCCGTTCGCCAGATATGGGTGTTTGAAGCCAAGAAATGGTTGAGAAGGCAAAAAATTTTTCGCAATTCTTCTGCTCCAAACGCTTAACCAGAATGGCCTAGGGAAAAAACACACATACCGTTGTAATCGGGCGAATTTCTACTTTCAGATGCAATAGGAATTTTTGGGTTAGTTCAATCCGTTCGCGAGATATGGGAGTTTCAAGTCAAGAGATGGTTGAGAAGGCAAAAAATTTTGCGCAATTCTGTTTCTCCAAACGCTTAACCAGAATGGCCTAGGGAAAAAATACACATGCCGTTGTAATCGGGCGAGTTTCTACTTTCAGATGCAATAGGAATTTTTGGGTTAATTCAATCCGTTCGCGAGATATGGGAGTTTGAAGCTAAGAAATGGTTGAGAAGACAACAAATTTTTCGCAATTCTGCTGCTCCAAACACTTAACCAGAATGGCCTAGGGAAAAAATACACATGCCGTTGTAATCGGGAGAGTTTCTACTTTCAGATGCAATAGGAATTTTTGGGTTAGGTCAATCCGATCGCGAGATATGGGAGTTTGAATCCAAGAAATTGTTGAGAAGGCAAAAAATTTTCGCAATTCTGCTGCTCCAAACGCTTAACCAGAATGGCCTAGGGTAAAAATACACATACCGTTGTAATCGGGCGAGTCTCTACTTTCAGATGCAATAGGAATTTTTCGGTTAGGTCAATCCGTTCGCGAGATATGGGTGTTTGAAGCCAAGAAATGGTTGAGAAGGCAAAAAATTTTTCGCAATTCTTCTGCTCCAAACGCTTAACCAAAATGGCCTAGGGAAAAAACACACATACCGTTGTAATCGGGCGAGTTTCTACTTTCAGATGCAATAGGAATTTTTGGGTTAGTTCAATCCGTTCGCGAGATATGGGAGTTTCAAGTCAAGAGATGGTTGAGAAGGCAAAAAATTTTTCGCAATTCTGCTGCTCCAAACGCTTAACCAGAATGGCCTAGGGAAAAAATACACATGCCGTTGTAATCGGGCGAGTTTCTACTTTCAGATGCAATAGGAATTTTTGGGTTAATTCAATCCGTTCGCGAGATATGGGAGTTTGAAGCTAAGAAATGGTTGAGAAGACAACAAATTTTTCGCAATTCTGCTGCTCCAAACGCTTAACCAGAATGGCCTATGGGAAAAATACACATACCGTTGTAATCGGGTGAGTTTCTACTTTCAAACGCAACAGTAATTTTTGGGTTAGGTCAATCCGTTCGCGAGATATGGGAGTTTGAAGCCTAGAAATGGTTGAGAAGGCAAAATATTTTTCGCAATTCTGCTGCCCCAAACGCTTAACCAGAATGGCCTAGGGTAAAAGTACACATACCGTTGTATTCGGGCGAGTTTCTACTTTCAGATGCAATAGGAATTTTTGGGTTACGTCAATCCGTTCGCGAGATATGGGTGTTTGAAGCCAAGAAAAGGATGAGAAGGCAAAAAATTTTTCGCAATTCTTCTGCTCCAAACGCTTAACCAGAATGGCCTAGGGTAAAAATACCCATACCGTTGTACTCGGGTGAGTTTCTACTTTCAGGTGCAATAGGAATTTTTGGGTTAGGTAAATCCGTTCGCGAGATATGGGAGTTTGAAGCCAAGAAATGGTTGAGAAGGCAAAAAATTTTTCGCAATTCTGCTGCTCCAAACGCTTAACCAGAATGGCCTAGGGAAAAAATACACATGCCGTTGTAATCGGGCGAGTGTCTACTTTCAGATGCAATAGGAATTTTTGGGTTAGGTAAATCCGTTCGCGAGATATGGGACTTTGAACCTAAGGAATTGTTGACAAGACAACAAATTTTTCGCACTTCTGCTGCTCCAATCCGTTAACCAGAATGGCCTAGGGGAAAAATACACGTACCGTTGTAATCGGGCGAGTTTCTACTTTCAGATGCAATAGGAATTTTTGGGTTAGGTCAATCCGTTCGCGAGATATGGGAGTTTGAAGCTAAGAAATGGTTGAGAAGACAACAAATTTTTCGCAATTCTGCTGCTCCAAACGCTTAACCAGAATGGCCTATGGGAAAAATACACATACCGTTGTAATCGGGTGAGTTTCTACTTTCAAACGCAACAGTAATTTTTGGGTTAGGTCAATCCGTTCGCGAGATATGGGAGTTTGAAGCCTAGAAATGGTTGAGAAGGCAAAATATTTTTCGCAATTCTGCTGGCCCAAACGCTTAACCAGAATGGCCTAGGGTAAAAGTACACATACCGTTGTATTCGGGCGAGTTTCTACTTTCAGATGCAATAGGAATTTTTGGGTTACGTCAATCCGTTCGCGAGATATGGGTGTTTGAAGCCAAGAAAAGGATGAGAAGGCAAAAAATTTTTCGCAATTCTTCTGCTCCAAACGCTTAACCAGAATGGCCTAGGGTAAAAATACCCATACCGTTGTACTCGGGTGAGTTTCTACTTTCAGGTGCAATAGGAATTTTTGGGTTAGGTAAATCCGTTCGCGAGATATGGGAGTTTGAAGCCAAGAAATGGTTGAGAAGGCAAAAAATTTTTCGCTATTCTGCTGCTCCAAACGCTTAACCAGAATGGCCTAGGGAAAAAATACACATGCCGTTGTAATCGGGCGAGTGTCTACTTTCAGATGCAATAGGAATTTTTGGGTTAGGTAAATCCGTTCGCGAGATATGGGACTTTGAACCTAAGGAATTGTTGACAAGACAACAAATTTTTCGCACTTCTGCTGCTCCAATCCGTTAACCAGAATGGCCTAGGGGAAAAATACACGTACCGTTGTAATCGGGCGAGTTTCTACTTTCAGATGCAATAGGAATTTTTGGGTTAGGTCAATCCGTTCGCGAGATATGGGAGTTTGAAGCTAAGAAATGGTTGAGAAGATAACAAATTTTTCGCAATTCTGCTGCTCCAAACGCTTAACCAGAATGGCCTAGGGAAAAAATACGCATACAGTTGTAATCGGGAGAGTTTCTACTTTCAGACGCAACAGGAATTTTTGGGTTAGGTCAATCCGATCGCGAGATATGGGAGTTTGAAGCCAAGAAATGGTTGAGAAGGCAAACAATTTTTCGCAATTCTGCTGCTCCAAACGCTTAACCAGAATGGCCTAGGGAAAAAATACGCATTCCGTTGTAATCGGGCGAGTTTCTACTTTCAAATGCAATAGGAATTTAGGGTTAGGTCAATCCGTTCGAGAGATATGGGAGTTTGAATCTAAGAAACGGTTGAGAAGGCAAACAATTTTTCGCAATTCTGCTGCTCCAAACGCTTAACCATAAAGGCCTAGGGAAATAATACACATACCGTTGTAATCGGGCGAGTCTCTACTTTCCGATGCAATAGGAATTTTTGGGTTAGTTCAATCCGTTCGCGAGATATGGGAGTTTGAAGCCAAGAGAGGGTTGAGAAGGCAAAAAATTTATCGCAATTCTGCTGCTCCAAACGCTTAACCAGAATGGCCTAGGGAAAAAATACACATGCCGTTGTAATCGGGCGAGTTTCTACTTTCAGATGCAATAGGAATTTTTGGGTTAGGTAAATCCGTTCGCGAGATATGGGACTTTGAACCTAAGGAATTCTTGACAAGACAACAAATTTTTCGCACTTCTGCTGCTCCAATCCGTTAACCAGAATGGCCTAGGGGAAAAATACACGTACCGTTGTAATCGGGCGAGTTTCTACTTTCAGATGCAATAGGAATTTTTGGGTTAGGTCAATCCGTTCGCGAGATATGGGAGTTTGAAGCTAAGAAATGGTTGAGAAGACAACAAATTTTTCGCAATTCTGCTGCTCCAAACGCTTAACCAGAATGGCCTAGGGAAAAAATACGCATACAGTTGTAATCGGGCGAGTTTCTACTTTCAGACGCAACAGGAATTTTTGGGTTATGTCAATCCGATCGCGAGATATGGGAGTTTGAAGCCAAGAAATGGTTGAGAAGGCAAACAATTTTTCGCAATTCTGCTGCTCCAAACGCTTAACCAGAATGGCCTACGGAAAAAATACCCATACCGTTGTAATCGGGTGAGTTTCTACTTTCAGGTGCAATACGAATTTTTGAGTTAGGTCAATCCGTTCGCGAGATATGGGAGTTTGAAGCCAAGAGAGGGTTGAGAAGGCAAAAAATTTATCGCAATTCTGCTGCTCCAAACGCTTAACCAGAATGGCCTAGGGAAAAAATACACATGCCGTTGTAATCGGGCGAGTTTCTACTTTCAGATGCAATAGGAATTTTTGGGTTAGGTCAATCCGTTCGCGAGATATGGGAGTTTGAAGCTAAGAAATGGTTGAGAAGACAACAAATTTTTCGCACTTCTGCTGCTCTATCGCTTAACCAGAATGGCCTAGGGGAAAAATACACATACCGTTGTAATCGGGCGAGTTTCTACTTTCAGACGCAACAGGAATTTTTGGGTTAGGTCAATCCGTTCGCGAGATATGGGAGTTTGAATCCAAGAAATGGTTGAGAAGGCAAAAAATTTCTCGCAATTCTGCTGCTCCAAACGCTTAACCAGAATGTCCTAGGGAAAAAATACACATACCGTTGTAATCGGGCGAGTTTCTACTTTCAGACGCAACAGGAATTTTTGGGTTAGGTCAATCCGTTCGCGAGATATGGGAGTTTGAAGCCTAGAAATGGTTGAGAAGGCAAAATATTTTTCGCAATTCTGCTGCCCCAAACGCTTAACCAGAATGGCCTAGGGTAAAAATACACATACCGTTGTAATCGGGCGAGTTTCTACTTACAGATGCAATAGGAATTTTTGGGTTAGGTCAATCCGTTCGCGAGATATGGGTGTTTGAAGCCAAGAAATGGTTGAGAAGGCAAAAAATTTTTCGCAATTCTGCTGCTCCAAACGCTTAACCAGAATGGCCTAGGGAAAAAACACACATACCGTTGTAATCGGGCGAGTTTCTACTTTCAGATGCAATAGGAATTTTTGGGTTAGTTCAATCCGTTCGCGAGATATGGGTGTTTGAAGCCAAGAAATGGTTGAGAAGGCAAAAAATTTTTCGCAATTCTGCTGCTCCAAACGCTTAACCAGAATGGCCTAGGGAAAAAATACACATACCGTTGTAATCGGGCGAGTTTCTACTTTCAGATGCAATAGGAATTTTTGGGTTAGTTCAATCCGTTCGCGAGATGTGGGAGTTTGAAGCCAAGAAATGGTTGAGAAGGCAAAAAATTTTTCGCAATTCTGCTGCTCCAAACGCTTAACCAGAATGGCCTAGGGAAAAAATACACATACCGTTGTAATCGGACGAGTTTCTACTTTCAGATGCAATAGGAATTTTTGGGTTAGGTCAATCCGTTCGCGAGATATGGGAGTTTGAAGCCAAGAAATGTTTGAGAAGGCAAAAAATTTTTCGCAATTCTGCTGCTCCAAACGCATAACCAGAATGGCCTAGGGAAAAAATACACATACCGTTGTAATCGGACGAGTTTCTACTTTCAGATGCAATAGGAATTTTTGGGTTAGGTCAATCCATTCGCGAGATATGGGAGTTTGAAGCCAAGAAATGGTTCAGAAGGCAAAAAATTTTTCGCAATTCTGCTGCTCCAAACGATTAACCAGAATGGCCTAGGGAAAAAATACACATACCGTTGTAATCGGGCGAGTTTCTACTTTCAGACGCAACAGGAATTTTTGGGTTAGGTCAATCCGTTCGCGAGATATGGGAGTTTGAAGCCTAGAAATGGTTGAGAAGGCAAAATATTTTTCGCAATTCTGCTGCCCCAAACGCTTAACCAGAATGGCCTAGGGTAAAAATACACATACCGTTGTAATCGGGCGAGTTTCTACTTTCAAATGCAATAGGAATTTAGGGTTAGGTCAATCCGTTCGCGAGATATGGGAGTTTGAAGCTAAGAAATGGTTGAGAAGGCATACAATTTTTCGCAATTCTGCTGCTCCAAACGCTTAACCATAAAGGCCTAGGGAAATAATACACATACCGTTGTAATCGGGCGAGTCTCTACTTTCCGATGCAATAGGAATTCTTGGGTTAGTTCAATCCGTTCGCGAGATATGGCAGTTTGAAGCCAAGAGAGGGTTGAGAAGGCAAAAAATTTATCGCAATTCTGCTGCTCCAAACGCTTAACCAGAATGGCCTAGGGAAAAAATACACATGCCGTTGTAATCGGGCGAGTTTCTACTTTCAGATGCAATAGGAATTTTTGGGTTAGGTCAATCCGTTCGCGAGATATGGGAGTTTGAAGCTAAGAAATGGTTGAGAAGACAACAAATTTTTCGCAATTGTGCTGCTCCAAACGCTTAACCAGAATGGCCTAGGGAAAAAATACGCATAGAGTTGTAATCGGGCGAGTTTCTACTTTCAGACGCAACAGGAATTTTTGGGTTAGGTCAATCCGTTCGCGAGATATGGGAGTTTGAAGCTAAGAAATGGTTGAGAAGACAACAAATTTTTCGCACTTCTGCTGCTCTATCGCTTAACCAGAATGGCCTAGGGGAAAAATACACATACCGTTGTAATCGGGCGAGTTTCTACTTTCAGACGCAACAGGAATTTTTGGGTTAGGTCAATCCGATCGCGAGATATGGGAGTTTGAAGCCAAGAAATGGTTGAGAAGGCAAACAATTTTTCGCAATTCTGCTGCTCCAAACGCTTAACCAGAATGGCCTACGGAAAAAATACCCATACCGTTGTAATCGGGTGAGTTTCTACTTTCAGGTGCAATAGGAATTTTTGAGTTAGGTCAATCCGTTCGCGAGATATGGGACTTTGAACCTAAGAAATGGTTGACAAGACAACAAATTTTTCGCAATTCTGCTGCTCTAATCCCTTAACCAGAATGGCCTAGGGGAAAAATACACGTACCTTTGTAATCGGGCGATTTTCTACTTTCAAATGCAATTGGAAATTTTGGGTTAGGTCAATCCGTTCGCGAGATATGGGAGTTTGAATCTAAGAAATGGTTGAGAAGAGAAAAAACTTTTCGCAATTCTGCTGCTCCAAACGCTTAACCAGAATGGCCTAGGGAAAAAATACGCATTCCGTTGTAATCGGGCGAGTTTCTACTTTCAAATGCAATAGGAATTTAGGGTTAGGTCAATCCGTTCGAGAGATATGGGAGTTTGAAGCTAAGAAATGGTTGAGAAGGCAAACAATTTTTCGCAATTCTGCTGCTCCAAACGCTTAACCATAAAGGCCTAGGGAAATAATACACATACCGTTGTAATCGGGCGAGTCTCTACTTTCCGATGCAATAGGAATTTTTGGGATAGTTCAATCCGTTCGCGAGATATGGGAGTTTGAAGCCAAGAGAGGGTTGAGAAGGCAAAAAATTTATCGCAATTCTGCTGCTCCAAACGCTTAACCAGAATGGCCTAGGGAAAAAATACACATGCCGTTGTAATCGGGCGAGTTTCTACTTTCAGATGCAATAGGAATTTTTGGGTTAGGTCAATCCGTTCGCGAGATATGGGAGTTTGAAGCTAAGAAATGGTTGAGAAGACAACAAATTTTTCGCAATTGTGCTGCTCCAAACGCTTAACCAGAATGGCCTAGGGAAAAAATACGCATAGAGTTGTAATCGGGCGAGTTTCTACTTTCAGACGCAACAGGAATTTTTGGGTTAGGTCAATCCGTTCGCGAGATATGGGAGTTTGAAGCTAAGAAATGGTTGAGAAGACAACAAATTTTTCGTACTTCTGCTGCTCTATCGCTTAACCAGAATGGCCTAGGGGAAAAATACACATACCGTTGTAATCGGGCGAGTATCTACTTTCAGACGCAACAGGAATTTTTGGGTTAGGTCAATCCGTTCGCGAGATATGGGAGTTTGAATCCAAGAAATGGTTGAGAAGGCAAAAAAGTTTTCGCAATTCTGCTGCTCCAAACGCTTAACCGGAATGGCCTAGGGAAAAAATACACATACCGTTGTAATCGGACGAGTTTCTACTTTCAGATGCAATAGGAATTTTTGGGTTAGGTAAATCCGTTCGCGAGATATGGGACTTTGAACCTAAGGAATTGTTGACAAGACAACAAATTTTTCGCACTTCTGCTGCTCCAATCCGTTAACCAGAATGGCCTAGGGGAAAAATACACGTACCGTTGTAATCGGGCGAGTTTCTACTTTCAGATGCAATAGGAATTTTTGGGTTAGGTCAATCTGTTCGCGAGATATGGGAGTTTGAAGCTAAGAAATGGTTGAGAAGACAACAAATTTTTCGCAATTCTGCTGCTCCAAACGCTTAACCAGAATGGCCTAGGGAAAAAATACGCATACAGTTGTAATCGGGCGAGTTTCTACTTTCAGACGCAACAGGAATTTTTGGGTTAGGTCAATCCGATCGCGAGATATGGGAGTTTGAAGCCAAGAAATGGTTGAGAAGGCAAACAATTTTTCGCAATTCTGCTGCTCCAAACGCTTAACCAGAATGGCCTAGGGAAAAAATACGCATTCCGTTGTAATCGGGCGAGTTTCTACTTTCAAATGCAATAGGAATTTAGGGTTAGGTCAATCCGTTCGAGAGATATGGGAGTTTGAAGCTAAGAAATGGTTGAGAAGGCAAACAATTTTTCGCAATTCTGCTGCTCCAAACGCTTAACCATAAAGGCCTAGGGAAAGAATACACATACCGTTGTAATCGGGCGAGTCTCTACTTTTCGATGCAATAGGAATTTTTGGGTTAGTTCAATCCGTTCGCGAGATATGGGAGTTTGAAGCCAAGAGAGGGTTGAGAAGGCAAAAAATTTATCGCAATTCTGCTGCTCCAAACGCTTAACCAGAATGGCCTAGGGAAAAAATACACATACCGTTGTAATCGGACGAGTTTCTACTTTCAGATGCAATAGGAATTTTTGGGTTAGGTAAATCCGTTCGCGAGATATGGGACTTTGAACCTAAGGAATTGTTGACAAGACAACAAATTTTTCGCACTTCTGCTGCTCCAATCCGTTAACCAGAATGGCCTAGGGGAAAAATACACGTACCGTTGTAATCGGGCGAGTTTCTACTTTCAGATGCAATAGGAATTTTTGGGTTAGGTCAATCTGTTCGCGAGATATGGGAGTTTGAAGCTAAGAAATGGTTGAGAAGACAACAAATTTTTCGCAATTCTGCTGCTCCAAACGCTTAACCAGAATGGCCTAGGGAAAAAATACGCATACAGTTGTAATCGGGCGAGTTTCTACTTTCAGACGCAACAGGAATTTTTGGGTTAGGTCAATCCGATCGCGAGATATGGGAGTTTGAAGCCAAGAAATGGTTGAGAAGGCAAACAATTTTTCGCAATTCTGCTGCTCCAAACGCTTAACCAGAATGGCCTACGGAAAAAATACCCATACCGTTGTAATCGGGTGAGTTTCTACTTTCAGGTGCAATACGAATTTTTGAGTTAGGTCAATCCGTTCGCGAGATATGGGACTTTGAACCTAAGAAATGGTTGACAAGACAACAAATTTTTCGCACTTCTGCTGCTCCAATCCCTTAACCAGAATGGCCTAGGGGAAAAATACACGTACCCTTGTAATCGGGCGATTTTCTACTTTCAAATGCAATTGGAAATTTTGGGTTAGGTCAATCCGTTCGCGAGATATGGGAGTTTGAATCTAAGAAATGGTTGAGAAGAGAAAAAACTTTTCGCAATTCTGCTGCTCCAAACGCTTAACCAGAATGGCCTAGGGAAAAAATACGCATTCCGTTGTAATCGGGCGAGTTTCTACTTTCAAATGCAATAGGAATTTAGGGTTAGGTCAATCCGTTCGAGAGATATGGGAGTTTGAAGCTAAGAAATGGTTGAGAAGGCAAACAATTTTTCGCAATTCTGCTGCTCCAAACGCTTAACCATAAAGGCCTAGGGAAAGAATACACATACCGTTGTAATCGGGCGAGTCTCTACTTTTCGATGCAATAGGAATTTTTGGGTTAGTTCAATCCGTTCGCGAGATATGGGAGTTTGAAGCCAAGAGAGGGTTGAGAAGGCAAAAAATTTATCGCAATTCTGCTGCTCCAAACGCTTAACCAGAATGGCCTAGGGAAAAAATACACATGCCGTTGTAATCGGGCGAGTTTCTACTTTCAGATGCAATAGGAATTTTTGGGTTAGGTCAATCCGTTCGCGAGATATGGGAGTTTGAAGCTAACAAATGGTTGAGAAGACAACAAATTTTTCGCAATTGTGCTGCTCCAAACGCTTAACCAGAATGGCCTAGGGAAAAAATACGCATAGAGTTGTAATCGGGCGAGTTTCTACTTTCAGACGCAACAGGAATTTTTGGGTTAGGTCAATCCGATCGCGAGATATGGGAGTTTGAAGCCAAGAAATGGTTGAGAAGGCAAACAATTTTTCGCAATTTTGCTGCTCCAAACGCTTAACCAGAATGGCCTAGGGAAAAAATACACATACCGTTGTAATCGGACGAGTTTCTACTTTCAGATGCAATAGGAATTTTTGGGTTAGGTCAATCCGTTCGCGAGATATGGGAGTTTGAAGCCAAGAAATGGTTGAGAAGGCAAAAAATTTTTCGCAATTCTGCTGCTCCAAACGCTTAACCAGAATGGCCTAGGGAAAAAATACACATACCGTTGTAATCGGACGAGTTTCTACTTTCAGACGCAATAGGAATTTTTGGGTTAGGTCAATCCATTCGCGAGATATGGGAGTTTCAAGCCAAGAAATGGTTCAGAAGGCAAAAAATTTTTCGCAATTCAGCTGCTCCAAACGATTAACCAGAATGGCCTAGGGAAAAAATACACATACCGTTGTAATCGGGCGAGTTTCTACTTTCAGACGCAACAGGAATTTTTGGGTTACGTCAATCCGTTCGCGAGATATGGGAGTTTGAAGCCTAGAAATGGTTGAGGAGGCAAAATATTTTTCGCAATTCGGCTGCCCCAAACGCTTAACCAGAATGGCCTAGGGTAAAAATACACATACCGTTGTAATCTGGCGAGTTTCTACTTACAGATGCAATAGGAATTTTTGGGTTAGGTCAATCCGTTCGCGAGATATGGGTGTTTGAAGCCAAGAAATGGTTGAGAAGGCAAAAAATTTTTCGCAATTCTGCTGCTCCAAACGCTTAACCAGAATGGCCTAGGGAAAAAACACACATACCGTTGTAATCGGGCGAGTTTCTACTTTCAGATGCAATAGGAATTTTTGGGTTAGTTCAATCCGTTCGCGAGATATGGGTGTTTGAAGCCAAGAAATGGTTGAGAAGGCAAAAAATTTTTCGCAATTCTGCTGCTCCAAACGCTTAACCAGAATGGCCTAGGGAAAAAATACACATACCGTTCTATTCGGGCGAGTTTCTACTTTCAGATGCAATAGGAATTTTTGGGTTAGTTCAATCCGTTCGCGAGATATGGGAGTTTGAAGCCAAGAAATGGTTGAGAAGGCAAAAAATTTTTCGCAATTCTGCTGCTCCAAACGCTCAACCAGAATGCCCTAGGGAAAAAATACACATACCGTTGTAATCGGACGAGTTTCTACTTTCAGATGCAATAGGAATTTTTGGGTTAGGTCAATCCGTTCGCGAGATATGGGAGTTTGAAGCCAAGAAATGGTTGAGAAGGCAAAAAATTTTTCGCAATTCTGCTGCTCCAAACGCTTAACCAGAATGGCCTAGGGAAAAAATACACATACCGTTGTAATCGGACGAGTTTCTACTTTCAGATGCAATAGGAATTTTTGGATTAGGTCAATCCATTCGCGAGATATGGGAGTTTGAAGCCAAGAAATGGTTCAGAAGGCAAAAAATTTTTCGCAATTCTGCTGCTCCAGACGATTAACCAGAATGGCCTAGGGAAAAAATACACATACCGTTGTAATCGGGCGAGTTTCTACTTTCAGACGCAACAGGAATTTTTGGGTTAGGTCAATCCGTTCGCGAGATATGGGAGTTTGAAGCCTAGAAATGGTTGAGAAGGCAAAATATTTTTCGCAATTCTGCTGCCCCAAACGCTTAACCAGAATGGCCTAGGGTAAAAATACACATACCGTTGTAATCGGGCGAGTTTCTACTTTCAAATGCAATAGGAATTTAGGGTTAGGTCAATCCGTTCGCGAGATATGGGAGTTTGAAGCTAAGAAATGGTTGAGAAGGCAAACAATTTTTCGCAATTCTGCTGCTCCAAACGCTTAACCATAAAGGCCTAGGGAAATAATACACATACCGTTGTAATCGGGCGAGTCTCTACTTTCCGATGCAATAGGAATTTTTGGGTTAGTTCAATCCGTTCGCGAGATATGGGAGTTTGAAGCCAAGAGAGGGTTGAGAAGGCAAAAAATTTATCGCAATTCTGCTGCTCCAAACGCTTAACCAGAATGGCCTAGGGAAAAAATACACATGCCGTTGTAATCGGGCGAGTTTCTACTTTCAGATGCAATAGGAATTTTTGGGTTAGGTCAATCCGTTCGCGAGATATGGGAGTTTGAAGCTAAGAAATGGTTGAGAAGACAACAAATTTTTCGCACTTCTGCTGCTCTATCGCTTAACCAGAATGGCCTAGGGCAAAAATACACATGCCGTTGTAATCGGGCGAGTTTCTACTTTCAGACGCAACAGGAATTTTTGGGTTAGGTCAATCCGTTCGCGAGATATGGGCGTTTGAATCCAAGAAATGGTTGAGAAGGCAAAAAATTTTTCGCAATTCTGCTGCTCCAAACGCTTAACCAGAATGGCCTAGGGAAAAAATACACATACCGTTGTAATCGGACGAGTTTCTACTTTCAGATGCAATAGCAATTTTTGGGTTAGGTCAATCCGTTCGCGAGATATGGGAGTTTGAAGCCAAGAAATGGTTGAGAAGGCAAAAAATTTTTCGCAATTCTGCTGCTCCAAACGCTTAACCAGAATGGCCTAGGGAAAAAATACACATACCGTTGTAATCGGACGAGTTTCTACTTTCAGATGCAAGAGGAATTTTTGGGTTAGGTCAATCCATTCGCGAGATATGGGAGTTTGAAGCCAAGAAATGGTTCAGAAGGCAAAAAATTTTTCGCAATTCTGCTGCTCCAAACGATTAACCAGAATGGCCTTGGGAAAAAATACACATACCGTTGTAATCGGGCGAGTTTCTACTTTCAGACGCAACAGGAATTTTTGGGTTAGGTCAATCCGTTCGCGAGATATGGGAGTTTGAAGCCAAGAAATGGTTCAGAAGGCAAAAAATTTTTCGCAATTCTGCTGCTCCAAACGATTAACCAGAATGGCCTTGGGAAAAAATACACATACCGTTGTAATCGGGCGAGTTTCTACTTTCAGACGCAGCAGGAATTTTTGGGTTTGGTCAATCCGTTCGCGAGATATGGGACTTTGAAGCTAAGAAATGGTTGAGAAGACAACAAATTTTTCGCACTTCTGCTGCTCTATCGCTTAACCAGAATGGCCTAGGGCAAAAATACACATGCCGTTGTAATCGGGCGAGTTTCTACTTTCAGACGCAACAGGAATTTTTGGGTTAGGTCAATCCGTTCGCGAGATATGGGCGTTTGAATCCAAGAAATGGTTGAGAAGGCAAAAAATTTTTCGCAATTCTGCTGCTCCAAACGCTTAACCAGAATGGCCTAGGGAAAAAATACACATACCGTTGTAATCGGACGAGTTTCTACTTTCAGATGCAATAGCAATTTTTGGGTTAGGTCAATCCGTTCGCGAGATATGGGAGTTTGAAGCCAAGAAATGGTTGAGAAGGCAAAAAATTTTTCGCAATTCTGCTGCTCCAAACGCTTAACCAGAATGGCCTAGGGAAAAAATACACATACCGTTGTAATCGGACGAGTTTCTACTTTCAGATGCAAGAGGAATTTTTGGGTTAGGTCAATCCATTCGCGAGATATGGGAGTTTGAAGCCAAGAAATGGTTCAGAAGGCAAAAAATTTTTCGCAATTCTGCTGCTCCAAACGATTAACCAGAATGGCCTTGGGAAAAAATACACATACCGTTGTAATCGGGCGAGTTTCTACTTTCAGACGCAACAGGAATTTTTGGGTTAGGTCAATCCGTTCGCGAGATATGGGAGTTTGAAGCCAAGAAATGGTTCAGAAGGCAAAAAATTTTTCGCAATTCTGCTGCTCCAAACGATTAACCAGAATGGCCTTGGGAAAAAATACACATACCGTTGTAATCGGGCGAGTTTCTACTTTCAGACGCAGCAGGAATTTTTGGGTTTGGTCAATCCGTTCGCGAGATATGGGACTTTGAAGCTAAGAAATGGTTGACAAGACAACAAATTGTTCGCACTTCGGCTGCTCCAATCGCTTAACCTGAATGGCCTAGGGGAAAAATGCGCATACCGTTGTAATCGGGCGTGTTTCTACTTTCAGACGCAGCAGGAATTTTTGGGTTTGGTCAATCCGTTCGCGAGATATGGGACTTTGAAGCTAAGAAATGGTTGAGAAGACAACAAGTTTTTCGCAATTCTGCTGCTCCAAACGCTTAACCAGATTGGGCTAGGGAAAAAATACCCATACCGTTGTAATCGGACGAGTTTCTACTTTCAGGTACAATAGGAATTTTTGGGTCAGGTCAATCCGTTCGCGAGATATGGGACTTTGAAGCTAAGAAATGGTTGACAAGACCACAAATTGTTCGCACTTCTGCTGCTCCAATCGCTTAACCAGAATGGCCTAGGGGAAAAATACACGTGCCGTTGTAATCGGGCGAGCTTCTACTTTCAAATGCAATAGGAATTTTTGGGTTAGGTCAATCCGTTCGCGAGATATAGGAGTTTGAAGCCAAGAAATGGTTGAGAAGGCAAAAAATTTTTCGCAATTCTGCTTCTCCAAACGCTTAACCAGAATGACATAGGGAAAAAATACACATACGGTTGTAATCGGGCTAGTTTCTACTTTCAGATGCAATAGGAATTATTGGGTTAGGTCAATCCGTTCGCGAGATATGGGACTTTGAAGCTAAGAAATGGTTGACAAGACAACAAATTTTTCTCACTTCTGCTGCTCCAATCGCTTAACCAGAATGGCCTAGGGGAAAAATACACGTACCGTTGTAATCGGGCGAGTTTCTACTTTCAAAGGCAATAGGAATTTTTGGGTTAGGTCAATCCGTTCGCTAGATATAGGAGTTTGAAGCTAAGAAATGGTTGAGAAGAGAACAAATTTTTCGCAATTCTGCTGCTCCAAGCGCTCAACCAGAATGGGCTAGGGAAAAAATACCCATACCGTTGCAATCGGGCGAGTTTCTACTTTCAGACGCAACAGGAATTTTTGGGTTAGGTCAATCCGTTCGCGAGATATGGGAGTTTGAAGCCAAGAAATGGTTGAGAAGGCAAATAATTTTTCGCAATTCTGCTGCTCCAAACGCTTAACCAGATTTGCCTAGGGAAAAAATACACATACCGTTGTAATCGGGCGAGTTACTACTTTCAGATGCAAGAGGCATTTCTGGGTTAGGTCAATCCGTTCGCGAGATATGGGACTTTGAAGCTAAGAAATGGTTGACAAGACAACAAATTTTTCTCACTTCTGCTTCTCCAATCGCTTAACCAGAATGGCCTAGGGGAAAAATGCGAATACCATTGTAATCGGGCGAGTTTCTACTTTCAGACGCAGCAGGAATTTTTGGGTTTGGTCAATCCGTTCGCGAGCTATGGGACTTTGAAGCTAAGAAATGGTTGAGAAGACAACAAATTTTTCGCAATTCTGCTGCTCCAATCGCTTAACCAGAATGACCTAGGGGAAAAATACACGTACCGTTGTAATCGGGCGAGTTTCTACTTTCAAATGCAATAGGAATTTTTGGGTTAGGTCAATCCGTTCGCGAGATATGGGAGTTTGAAGTTAAGAAATGGTTGAGAGGACAACAAATTTTTCGCAATTCTGCTGCTCCAAACGCTTAACCAGAATGGCCTAGGGAAAAAATACGCGTACCGTTGTAATCGGGCGAGTTTCTACTTTCAAATGCAACAGGAATTTTTGGGTTAGGTCTATCCGTTCGCGAGATATGGGAGTTTGAAGCTAAGAAATGGTTGAGAAGAAATCAAATTTTTCGCAATTCTGCTGCTCCAACCGCTTAACCAGAATGGCCTAGGGAAAAAATACGCATACCGTTGTAATCGGGCGAGTTTCTACTTTCAGACGCGGCAGGAATTTTTGGGTTTGGTCAATCCGTTCGCGAGATATGGGACTTTGAAGCTAAGAAATGGTTGAGAAGACAACAAATTTTTCGCAATTCTGCTGCTCCAAACGCTTAACCAGATTGGGCTAGGGAAAAAATACCCATGCCGTTGTAATCGGACGAGTTTCTACTTTCAGGTACAATAGGAATTTTTGGGTTAGGTCAATCCGTTCGCGAGATATGGGACTTTGAAGCTAAGAAATGGTTGACAAGACCACAAATTGTTCGCACTTCTGCTGCTCCAATCGCTTAACCAGAATGGCCTAGGGGAAAAATACACGTGCCGTTGTAATCGGGCGAGTTTCTACTTTCAAATGCAATAGGAATTTTTGGGTCAGGTCAATCCGTTCGCGAGATATGGGACTTTGAAGCTAAGAAATGGTTGAGAAGAGAACAAATTTTTCGCAATTCTGCTGCTCCAAACGCTTAACCAGAATGACATAGGGAAAAAATACACATACCGTTGTAATCGGGCTAGCTTCTACTTTCAGATGCAATAGGAATTATTGGGTTAGGTCAATTGGTTCGCGAGATATGGGACTTTGAATCTAAGAAATGGTTGACAAGACAACAAATTGTTCGCACTTCGGCTGCTCCAATCGCTTAACCTGAATGGCTTAGGGGAAAAATGCGCATACCGTTGTAATCGGGCGAGTTTCTACTTTCAGACGCAGCAGGAATTTTTGGGTTTGGTCAATCCGTTCGCGAGATATGGGACTTTGAAGCTAAGAAATGGTTGAGAAGACAACAAATTTTTCGCAATTCTGCTGCTCCAAACGCTTAACCAGATTGGGCTAGGGAAAAAATACCCATACCGTTGTAATCGGACGAGTTTCTACTTTCAGGTACAATAGGAATTTTTGGGTCAGGTCAATCCGTTCGCGAGATATGGGACTTTGAAGCTAAGAAATGGTTGACAAGACCACAAATTGTTCGCACTTCTGCTGCTCCAATCGCTTAACCAGAATGGCCTAGGGGAAAAATACACGTGCCGTTGTAATCGGGCGAGTTTCTACTTTCAAATGCAATAGGAATTTTTGGGTTAGGTCAATCCGTTCGCGAGATATGGGACTTTGAAGCTAAGAAATGGTTGACAAGACAACAAATTTTTCTCACTTCTGCTGCTCCAATCGCTTAACCAGAATGGCCTAGGGGAAAAATACACGTACCGTTGTAATCGGGCGAGTTTCTACTTTCAAATGCAATAGGAATTTTTGGGTTAGGTCAATTCGTTCGCTAGATATAGGAGTTTGAAGCTAAGAAATGGTTGAGAAGAGAACAAATTTTTCGCAATTCTGCTGCTCCAAGCGCTCAACCAGAATGGGCTAGGGAAAAAATACCCATACCGTTGCAATCGGGCGAGTTTCTACTTTCAGACGCAACAGGAATTTTTGGGTTAGGTCAATCCGTTCGCGAGATATGGGAGTTTGAAGCCAAGAAATGGTTGAGAAGGCAAATAATTTTTCGCAATTCTGCTGCTCCAAACGCTTAACCAGATTTGCCTAGGGAAAAAATACACATACCGCTGTAATCGGGCGAGTTTCTACTTTCATATGCAATAGGAATTTTTGGGTAAGGTCAATCCGTTCGCGAGATATGGGAGTTTGAAGCCAATAAATGGTTGAGAAGGCAAAAAATTTTTCGCAATTCTGCTGCTCCAAACGCTTAACCAGAATGACATAGGGAAAAAATACACATACCGTTGTAATCGGGCGAGTTTCTACTTTCAGACGCAGCAGGAATTTTTGGGTTTGGTCAATCCGTTCGCGATATATGGGACTTTGAAGCTAAGAAATGGTTGAAAGGACAACATATTGTTCGCACTTCGGCTGCTCCAATCGCTTAACCTGAATGGCCTAGGGGGAAAATGCGCATACCGTTGTAATCGGGCGAGTTTCTACTTTCAGACGCAGCAGGAATTTTTGGGTTTGGTCAATCCGTTCGCGAGCTATGGGACTTTGAAGCTAAGAAATGGTTGAGAAGACAACAAATTTTTCGCAATTCTGCTGCTCCAATCGCTTAACCAGAATGGCCTAGGGGAAAAATACACGTACCGTTGTAATCGGGCGAGTTTCTACTTTCAAATGCAATAGGAATTTTTGGGTTAGGTCAATCCGTTCGCGAGATATGGGAGTTTGAAGTTAAGAAATGGTTGAGAGGACAACAAATTTTTCGCAATTCTGCTGCTCCAAACGCTTAACCAGAATGGCCTAGGGAAAAAATACGCGTACCGTTGTAATCGGGCGAGTTTCTACTTTCAGATGCAATAGGAATTTTTGGGTTAGGTCAATCCGTTCGCGAGATATGGGAGTTTGAAGCCAATAAATGGTTGAGAAGGCAAAAAATTTTTCGCAATTCTGCTGCTCCAAACGCTTAACCAGAATGACATAGGGAAAAAATACCCATACCGTTGCAATCGGGCGAGTTTCTACTTTCAGACGCAACAGGAATTTTTGGGTTAGGTCTATCCGTTCGCGAGATATGGGAGTTTGAAGCTAAGAAATGGTTGAGAAGACATCAAATTTTTCGCAATTCTGCTGCTCCAACCGCTTAACCAGAATGGCCTAGGGAAAAAATACGCATACCGTTGTAATCGGGCGAGTTTCTACTTTCAGACGCGGCAGGAATTTTTGGGTTTGGTCAATCCGTTCGCGAGATATGGGACTTTGAAGCTAAGAAATGGTTGAGAAGACAACAAATTTTTCGCAATTCTGCTGCTCCAAACGCTTAACCAGATTGGGCTAGGGAAAAAATACCCATGCCTTTGTAATCGGACGTGTTTCTACTTTCAGGTACAATAGGAATTTTTGGGTTAGGTCAATCCGTTCGCGAGATATGGGACTTTGAAGCTAAGAAATGGTTGACAAGACCACAAATTGTTCGCACTTCTGCTGCTCCAATCGCTTAACCAGAATGGCCTAGGGGAAAAATACACGTGCCGTTGTAATCGGGCGAGTTTCTACTTTCAAATGCAATAGGAATTTTTGGGTCAGGTCAATCCGTTCGCGAGATATGGGACTTTGAAGCTAAGAAATGGTTGAGAAGAGAACAAATTTTTCGCAATTCTGCTGCTCCAAACGCTTAACCAGAATGACATAGGGAAAAAATACACATACCGTTGTAATCGGGCTAGCTTCTACTTTCAGATGCAATAGGAATTATTGGGTTAGGTCAATTGGTTCGCGAGATATGGGACTTTGAATCTAAGAAATGGTTGACAAGACAACAAATTGTTCGCACTTCGGCTGCTCCAATCGCTTAACCTGAATGGCCTAGGGGAAAAATGCGCATACCGTTGTAATCGGGCGAGTTTCTACTTTCAGACGCAGCAGGAATTTTTGGGTTTGGTCAATCCGTTCGCGAGATATGGGACTTTGAAGCTAAGAAATGGTTGAGAAGACAACAAATTTTTCGCAATTCTGCTGCTCCAAACGCTTAACCAGATTGGGCTAGGGAAAAAATACCCATACCATTGTAATCGGACGAGTTTCTACTTTCAGGTACAATAGGAATTTTTGGGTCAGGTCAATCCGTTCGCGAGATATGGGACTTTGAAGCTAAGAAATGGTTGACAAGACCACAAATTGTTCGCACTTCTGCTGCTCCAATCGCTTAACCAGAATGGCCTAGGGGAAAAATACACGTGCCGTTGTAATCGGGCGAGTTTCTACTTTCAAATGCAATAGGAATTTTTGGGTTAGGTCAATCCGTTCGCGAGATATAGGAGTTTGAAGCCAAGAAATGGTTGAGAAGGCAAAAAATTTTTCGCACTTCTGCTTCTCCAAACGCTTAACCAGAATGACATAGGGAAAAAATACACATACGGTTGTAATCGGGCTAGTTTCTACTTTCAGATGCAATAGGAATTATTGGGTTAGGTCAATCCGTTCGCGAGATATGGGACTTTGAAGCTAAGAAATGGTTGACAAGACAACAAATTTTTCTCACTTCTGCTGCTCCAATCGCTTAACCAGAATGGCCTAGGGAGAAAATACACGTACCGTTGTAATCGGGCGAGTTTCTACTTTCAAATGCAATAGGAATTTTTGGGTTAGGTCAATCCGTTCGCGAGATATGGGAGTTTGAAGTTAAGAAATGGTTGAGAGGACAACAAATTTTTCGCAATTCTGCTGCTCCAAACGCTTAACCAGAATGGCCTAGGGAAAAAATACGCGTACCGTTGTAATCGGGCGAGTTTCTACTTTCAGATGCAATAGGAATTTTTGGGTTAGGTCAATCCGTTCGCGAGATATGGGAGTTTGAAGCCAATAAATGGTTGAGAAGGCAAAAAATTTTTCGCAATTCTGCTGCTCCAAACGCTTAACCAGAATGACATAGGGAAAAAATACCCATACCGTTGCAATCGGGCGAGTTTCTACTTTCAGACGCAACAGGAATTTTTGGGTTAGGTCTATCCGTTCGCGAGATATGGGACTTTGAAGCTAAGAAATGGTTGAGAAGACATCAAATTTTTCGCAATTCTGCTGCTCCAACCGCTTAACCAGAATGGCCTAGGGAAAAAATACGCATACCGTTGTAATCGGGCGAGTTTCTACTTTCAGACGCGGCAGGAATTTTTGGGTTTGGTCAATCCGTTCGCGAGATATGGGACTTTGAAGCTAAGAAATGGTTGAGAAGACAACAAATTTTTCGCAATTCTGCTTCTCCAAACGCTTAACCAGAATGACATAGGGAAAAAATACACATACCGTTGTAATCGGGCTAGTTTCTACTTTCAGATGCAATAGGAATTATTGGGTTAGGTCAATCATTTCGCGAGATATAGGAGTTTGAAGCCAAGAAATGGTTGAGAAGGCAAAAAATTTTTCGCAATTCTGCTTCTCCAAACGCTTAAGCAGAATGACATAGGGAAAAAATACACATACCGTTGTAATCGGGCGAGTTTGTACTTTCAGACGCAGCAGGAATTTTTGGGTTTGGTCAATCCGTTCGCGAGATATGGGACTTTGAAGCTAAGAAATGGTTGAGAAGACAACAAATTTTTCGCAATTCTGCTGCTCCAAACGCTTAACCAGAATGGCCTAGGGAAAAAATACACATACCGTTGCAATCGGGCGAGTTTCTACTTTCAGACGCAACAGGAATTTTTGGGTTAGGTCTATCCGTTCGCGCGATATGGGAGTTTGAAGCTAAGAAATGGTTGAGAAGACAACAAATTGTTCGCACTTCTGCTGCTCCAATCGCTTAACCAGAATGGCCTAGGGGAAAAATGCAAGTGCCGTTGTAATCGGGCGAGTTTCTACTTTCAAATGCAATAGGAATTTTTGGGTTAGGTCAATCCCTTCGCGAGATATAGGAGTTTGAAGCTAAGAAATGGTTGAGAAGAGAACAAATTTTTCGCAATTCTGCTGCTCCAAACGCTCAACCAGAATGGGCTAGGGAAAAAATACACATACCGTTGCAATCGGGCGAGTTTCTACTTTCAGACGCAGCAGGAATTTTTGTGTTTGGTCAATCCGTTCGCGAGATATAGGAGCTTGAAGCTAAGAAATGGTTGAGAAGAGAACAAATTTTTCGCCATTCTGCTGCTCCAAACGCTCAACCAGAATGGCCTAGGGAAAAAATACACATACCGCTGTAATCGGGCGAGTTTCTACTTTTATATGCAATAGGAATTTTTGGGTTAGGTCAATCCGTTCACGCGATATGGGAGTTTGAAGCCAAGAAATGGTTGAGAAGGCAAAAAATTTTTCGCAATTCTGCTGCTCCAAACGCTTAACCAGAATGACATAGGGAAAAAATACACATACCGTTGTAATCGGGCTAGTTTCTACTTTCAGATGCAATAGGAATTATTGGGTTAGGTCAATCCGTTCGCGAGATATGGGACCTTGGAGCTAAGAAATGGTTGACAAGACAACAAATTGTTCGCACTTCGGCTGCTCCAATCGCTTAACCTGAATGGCCTAGGGGAAAAATGCGCTTACCGTTGTAATCGGGCGAGTTTCTACTTTCAGACGCAGCAGGAATTTTTGGGTTTGGTCAATCCGTTCGCGAGATATGGGACTTTGAAGCTAAGAAATGGTTGAGAAGACAACAAATTTTTCGCAATTCTGCTGCTCCAAACGCTTAACCAGATTGGGCTAGGGAAAAAATACCCATACCGTTGTAATCGGACGAGTTTCTACATTCAGGTACAATACGAATTTTTGGGTTAGGTCAATCCGTTCGCGAGATATGGGAGTTTGAAGCCAATAAATGGTTGAGAAGGCAAAAAATTTTTCGCAATTCTGCTGCTCCAAACGCTTAACCAGAATCACATAGGGAAAAAATACACATACCGTTGTAATCGGGCTAGTTTCTACTTTCATATGCAATAGGAATTTTTGGGTTAGGTCAATCCGTTCGCGAGATATGGGACTTTGAAGCTAAGAAATGGTTGAGAAGAGAACAAAAATGTTTCGCAATTCTGCTGCTCCAAACGCTGAACCAGAATGGCCTAGGGAAAAAATACACATACCGCTGTAATCGGGCGAGTTTCTACTTTCAAATGCAATAGGAATTTTTGGGTTAGGTCAATCCGTTCGCGAGATATAGGAGTTTGAAGCTAAGAAATGTTTGAGAAGAGAACAAATTTTTCGCAATTCTGCTGCTGCAATCGCTTAACCAGAATGGCCTAGGGGAAAAATACACGTGCCGTTGTAATCGGGCGAGTTTCTACTTTCAAATGCAATAGGAATTTTTGGGTTAGGTCAATCCGTTCGCGAGATATAGGAGTTTGAAGCTAAGAAATGGTTGAGAAGAGAACAAATTTTTCGCAATTCTGCTGCTGCAATCGCTTAACCAGAATGGCCTAGGGGAAAAATACACGTGCCGTTGTAATCGGGCGAGTTTCTACTTTCAAATGCAATAGGAATTTTTGGGTTAGGTCAATCCGTTCGCGAGATATGGGAGTTTGAAGCCAATAAATGGTTGAGAAGGCAAAAATTTTTTCGCAATTCTGCTGCTCCAAACACTTAACCAGAACCACATAGGGAAAAAATACACATACCGTTGTAATCGGGCTAGTTTCTACTTTCATATGCAATAGGAATTTTTGGGATAGGTCAATCCGTTCGCGAGATATGGGACTTTGAAGCTAAGAAATGGTTGAGAAGACAACAAATTTTTTCGCACTTCTGCTGCTCCAATCGCTTAACCAGAATGGCCTAGGGGAAAGATACACGTACCGTTGTAATCGGGCGAGTTTCTACTTTCAAATGCAATAGGAATTTTTGGGTTAGGTCAACCCGTTCGCGAGATATGGGAGTTTGAAGCTACGAAATGGTTGAGAAGAGAACAAATTTGTCGCAATTCTGCTGCTCCAAACGCTCAACCAGAATGGCTTAGGGAAAAAATACACATACCGCTGTAATCGCGCGAGTTTCTACTTTCATATGCAATAGGAATTTTTGGGTTAGGTCAATCCTTTCGCGAGATATGGGAGTTTGAAGCCAAGAAATGGTTGAGAAGGCAAAAAATTTTTCGCAATTCTGCTGCTCCAAACGCTTAACCAGAATGACATAGGGAAAAAATACACATACCGTTGTAATCGGGCTAGTTTCTACTTTCAGATGCAATAGGAATTATTGGGTCAGTTCAATCCGTTCGCGAGATATGGGACTTTGAAGTTAAGAAATGGTTGACAAGACAACAAATTGTTCGCACTTCGGCTGCTCCAATCGCTTAACCAGAATGGCCTAGGGGAAAAATACACATACCGTTGCTATCGGGCGAGTTTCTACTTTCAGACGCAGCAGGAAATTTTGGTTTTGGTCAATCCGTTCGCGAGATATGGGACTTTGAGGCTAAGAAATGGTTGACAAGACCACAAATTTTTCGCACTTCTGCTGCTCCAATCGCTTAACCAGAATGGCCTAGGGAAAAAATACACATACCGTTGTAATCGGGCGAGATTCTACTTTCAGACGCAGCAGGAATTTTTGGGTTTGGTCAATCCGTTCGCGAGATATGGGACATTGAAGCTAACAAATGGTTGACAAGACCACAAATTTTTCGCACTTCTGCTGCTCCAATCGCTTAACCAGAATGGCCTAGGGGAAAAATACACGTACCGTTGTAATCGGGCGAGTTTCTACTTTCAAATGCAATAGGAATTTTGGGTTAGGTCAATCCGTTCGCGAGATATGGGAGTTTGAAGCCAAGAAATGGTTGAGAAGGCAAAAAATTTTTCGCAATTCTGCTGCTCCAAACGCTTAACCAGAATGACATAGGGAAAAAATACACATGCCGTTGTAATCGGGCTAGTTTCTACTTTCAGATGCAATAGGAATTATTGGGTTAGGTCAATTGGTTCGCGAGATATGGGACTTTGAAGCTAAGAAATGGTTGACAAGACAACATATTGTTCGCACTTCGGCTGCTCCAATCGCTTAACCTGAACGGCCTAGGGGAAAAATGCGCATACCGTTGTAATCGGGCGAGTTTCTACTTTCAGACGCAGCAGGAATTTTTGGGTTTGGTCAATCCGTTCGCGAGATATGGGACTTTGAAGCTAAGAAATGGTTGAGAAGACAACAAATTTTTCGCAATTCTGCTGCTCCAAACGCTTAACCAGATTGGGCTAGGGTAAAAATACCCATACCGTTGTAATCGGACGAGTTTCTACTTTCAGGTACAATAGGAATTTTTGGGTTAGGTCAATCCGTTCGCGAGATATGGGACTTTGAAGCTAAGAAATGGTTGACAAGACCACAAATTGTTCGCACTTCTGCTGCTCCAATCGCTTAACCAGAATGGCCTAGGGGATAAATGCAGGCGCCGTTGTAATCGGGCGAGTTTCTACTTTCAAATGCAATAGGAATTTTTGGGTTAGGTCAATCCCTTCGCGAGATATAGGAGTTTGAAGCTAAGAAATGGTTGAGAAGAGAACAAATTTTTCGCAATTCTGCTGCTCCAAACGCTCAACCAGAATGGGCTAGGGAAAAAATACACATACCGTTGCAATCGGGCGAGTTTCTACTTTCAGACGCAGCAGGAATTTTTGTGTTTGGTCAATCCGTTCGCGAGATATAGGAGTTTGAAGCTAAGAAATGGTTGAGAAGAGAACAAGTTTTTCGCAATTCTGCTGCTCCAAACGCTCAACCAGAATGGCCTAGGGAAAAAATACACATACCGCTGTAATCGGGCGAGTTTCTACTTTTATATGCAATAGGAATTTTTGGGTTAGGTCAATCCGTTCACGCGATATGGGAGTTTGAAGCCAAGAAATGGTTGAGAAGGCAAAAAATTTTTCGCAATTCTGCTGCTCCAAACGCTTAACCAGATTGGGCTAGGGAAAAAATACACATACCGTTGTAATCGGACGAGTTTCTACTTTCAGGTACAATAGGAATTTTTGGGTTAGGTCAATCCGTTCGCGAGATATGGGACTTTGAAGCTAAGAAATGGTTGACAAGACCACAAATTGTTCGCACTTCTGCTGCTCCAATCGCTTAACCAGAATGGCCTAGGGGAAAAATACACGTACCGTTGTAATCGGGCGCGTTTCTACTTTCAAATGCAATAGGAATTTTGGGTTAGGTCAATCCGTTCGCGAGATATGGGAGTTTGAAGATAAGAAATGGTTGAGAAGAGAACAAATTTTTCGCAATTCTGCTGCACCAAACGCTCAACCAGAATGGCCTGGGGAAAAAATATACATACCGCTGTAATCGGGCGAGTTTCTACTTTCATATGCAATAGGAATTTTTGGGTTAGGTCAATCCGTTCGCGAGATATGGGAGTTTGAAGCCAAGAAATGGTTGAGAAGGCAAAAAATTTTTCGCAATTCTGCTGCTCCAAACGCTTAACCAGAATGGCCTAGGGAAAAAATACACATACCGTTGTAATCGGGCGAGTTTCTACTTTCAGATGCAATAGGAATTTTTGGGTTAGGTCTATCCGTTCGCGAGATATGGGAGTTTGAAGATAAGAAATGGTTGAGAAGACAACAAATTTTTCGCAATTCTGCTGCTCCAACCGCTTAACCAGAATTGCCTAGGGAAAAAATACGCATACAGTTGTAATCGGGCGAGTTTCTACTTTCAGACGCAGCAGGAATTTTTGTGTTTCGTCAATCCGGTCGCGAGATATAGGACTTTGAAGCTAAGAAATGGTTGAGAAGACAACAAATTTTTCGCACTTCTGCTTCTCCAAACGCTTAACCAGAATGGCCTAGGAAAAAAATACCCATACCGTTGTAATCGGACGAGTTTCTACTTTCAGGTACAATAGGAATTTTTGGGTTAGGTCAATCCGTTCGCGAGATATGGGACTTTGAAGCTAAGAAATGGTTGACAAGACCACAAATTTTTCGCAATTCTGCTGCTCCAATCGCTTAACCAGAATGGCCTAGGGGAAAAATACACGTACCGTTGTAATCGGGCGAGTTTCTACTTTCATATGCAATAGGAATTTTTGGGTTAGGTCAATCCGTTCGCGAGATATGGGAGTTTGAAGCCAAGAAATGGTTGAGAAGGCAAAAAATTTTTCGCAATTCTGCTGCTCCTAACGCTTAACCAGAATGACCTAGGGAAAAAATACACATACCGTTGTAATCGGGCGAGTTTCTACTTTCAGACGCAGCAGGAATTTTTGGGTTTGGTCAATCCGTTCGCGAGATATGGGACTTTGAAACTAAGAAATGGTTGAGACGACAACAAGTTTTTCGCAATTCTGCTGCTCCAAACGCTTAACCAGATTGGGCTAGGGAAAAAATACACATACCGTTGTAATCGGACGAGTTTCTACTTTCAGGTACAATAGGAATTTTTGGGTTAGGTCAATCCGTTCGCGAGATATGGGACTTTGAAGCTAAGAAATGGTTGACAAGACCACAAATTGTTCGCACTTCTGCTGCTCCAATCGCTTAACCAGAATGGCCTAGGGGAAAAATACACATACCGCTGCAATCGGGCGAGTTTCTACTTTCAGACGCAGCAGGAAATTTTGGTTTTGGTCAATCCGTTCGCGAGATATGGGACTTTGAGGCTAAGAAATGGTTGACAAGACCACAAATTTTTCGCACTTCTGCTGCTCCAATCGCTTAACCAGATTGGCCTAGGGAAAAAATACCCATACCGTTGTAATCGGACGAGTTTCTACTTTCAGTTACAATAGGAATTTTTGGGTTAGGTCAATCCGTTCGCGAGATATGGGACATTGAAGCTAACAAATGGTTGACAAGACCACATTTTTTTCTCACTTCTGCTGCTCCAATCGCTTAACCAGAATGGCCTAGGGGAAAAATACACGTACCGTTGTAATCGGGCGCGTTTCTACTTTCAAATGCAATAGGAATTTTGGGTTAGGTCAATCCGTTCGCGAGATATGGGAGTTTGAAGATAAGAAATGGTTGAGAAGAGAACAAATTTTTCGCAATTCTGCTGCACCAAACGCTCAACCAATATGGCCTGGGGAAAAAATACACATACCGCTGTAATCGGGCGAGTTTCTACTTTCATATGCAATAGGAATTTTTGGGTTAGGTCAATCCGTTCGCGAGATATGGGAGTTTGAAGATAAGAAATGGTTGAGAAGAGAACAAATTTTTCGCAATTCTGCTGCACCAAACGCTCAACCAGAGTGGCCTGGGGAAAAAATACACATACCGCTGTAATCGGGCGAGTTTCTACTTTCATATGCAATAGGAATTTTTGGGTTAAGTCAATCCGTTCGCGAGATATGGGAGTTTGAAGCCAAGAAATGGTTGAGAAGGCAAAAAATTTTTCGCAATTCTGCTGCTCCAAACACTTAACCAGAATGGCCTAGGGAAAAAATACACATACCGTTGTAATCGGGCGAGTTTCTACTTTCAGATGCAATAGGAATTTTTGGGTTAGGTCTATCCGTTCGCGAGATATGGGAGTTTGAAGCTAAGAAATGGTTGAGAAGACAACAAATTTTTCGCAATTCTGCTGCACCAACCGCTTAACCAGAATTGCCTAGGGAAAAAATACGCATACAGTTGTAATCGGGCGAGTTTCTACTTTCAAATGCAATAGGAATTTTTGGGTTAGGTCAATCCCTTCGCTAGATATGGGAGTTTGAAGCCAAGGAATGGTTGAGAAGGTAAATAATTTTTCGCAATTCTGCTGCTCCAAACGCTTAACCAGAATTACCCAGGGAAAAAATACACATACCGCTGTAATCGGGCGAGTTACTGCTTTCAGATGCAATAGGAATTTCTGGGTTAGGTCAATCCGTTCGCGAGATATGGGACTTTGAAGCTAAGAAATGGTTGACAACACAACAAATTTTTCTCACTTCTGCTGCTCCAATCGCTTAACCAGAATGGCCTGGCGGAAAAATACACGTACCGTTGTAATCGGGCGAGTTTGTACTTTCAAATGCAATAGGAATTTTTGGGTTAGGTCAATACGTTCGCGAGATATGGGTGTTTGAAGCTAAGAAATGGTTGAGAGGAGAACAAATTTTTCGCAATTCTGCTGCTCCAAACGCTTAACCAGAATGGCCTAGGGAAAAAATACGCGTACCGTTGTAATCGGGCGAGTTTCAACTTTCAGATGCAATAGGAATTTTTGGGTTAGGTCAAACCGTTCGCGAGATATGGTACTTTGAAGCTAAGAAATGGTTGACAAGACAACAAATTTTTCGCACTTCTGCTGCTCCAATCGCTTAACCAGAATGGCCTAGGGGAAAAATACACGTACCGTTGTAATCGGGCAAGCTTCTACTTTCAAATGCAATAGGAATTTTTGGGTTAGGTCAATCCGTTCGCTAGATATAGGAGTTGCAAGCTAAGAAATGGTTGAGAAGAGAACAAATTTTTCGCAATTCTGCTGCTCCAAGCGCTCAACCAGAATGGGCTAGGGAAAAAATACACATACCGTTGTAATCGGGCGAGTTTCTACTTTCAGACGCAACAGGAATTTTTGGGTTAGGTCAATCCGTTCGCGAGATATGGGAGTTTGAAGCCAAGAAATGGTTGAGAAGGCAAATAATTTTTCGCAATTCTGCTGCTCCAAACGCTTAACCAGAATTGCCCAGGGAAAAAATACACATACCGTTGTAATCGGGCGAGTTACTACTTTCAGATGCAATAGCAATTTCTGGGTTAGGTCAATCCGTTCGCGAGATATGGGACTTTGAAGCTAAGAAATGGTTGACAAGACAACAAATTTTTCTCACTTCTGCTGCTCCAATCGCTTAACCAGAATGGCCTAGGGGAAAAATACACGTACCGTTGTAATCGGGCGAGTTTCTACTTTCAAATGCAATAGGAATTTTTGGGTTAGGTCTATCCGTTCGCGAGATATGGGAGTTTGAAGCTAAGAAATGGTTGAGAAGACAACAAATTTTTCGCAATTCTGCTGCACCAACCGCTTAACCAGAATTGCCTAGGGAAAAAATACGCATACAGTTGTAATCGGGCGAGTTTCTACTTTCAAATGCAATAGGAATTTTTGGGTTAGGTCAATCCCTTCGCTAGATATGGGAGTTTGAAGCCAAGAAATGGTTGAGAAGGTAAATAATTTTTCGCAATTCTGCTGCTCCAAACGCTTAACCAGAATTACCCAGGGAAAAAATACACATACCGTTGTAATCGGGCGAGTTACTGCTTTCAGATGCAATAGGAATTTCTGGGTTAGGTCAATCCGTTCGCGAGATATGGGACTTTGAAGCTAAGAAATGGTTGACAACACAACAAATTTTTCTCACTTCTGCTGCTCCAATCGCTTAACCAGAATGGCCTGGCGGAAAAATACACGTACCGTTGTAATCGGGCGAGTTTGTACTTTCAAATGCAATAGGAATTTTTGGGTTAGGTCAATACGTTCGCGAGATATGGGTGTTTGAAGCTAAGAAATGGTTGAGAGGAGAACAAATTTTTCGCAATTCTGCTGCTCCAAACGCTTAACCAGAATGGCCTAGGGAAAAAATACGCGTACCGTTGTAATCGGGCGAGTTTCAACTTTCAGATGCAATAGGAATTTTTGGGTTAGGTCAAACCGTTCGCGAGATATGGTACTTTGAAGCTAAGAAATGGTTGACAAGACAACAAATTTTTCGCACTTCTGCTGCTCCAATCGCTTAACCAGAATGGCCTAGGGGAAAAATACACGTACCGTTGTAATCGGGCGAGTTTCTACTTTCAAATGCAATAGGAATTTTTGGGTTAGGTCAATCCGTTCGCTAGATATAGGAGTTTCAAGCTAAGAAATGGTTGAGAAGAGAACAAATTTTTCGCAATTCTGCTGCTCCAAGCGCTCAACCAGAATGGGCTAGGGAAAAAATACACATACCGTTGCAATCGGGCGAGTTTCTACTTTCAGACGCAACAGGAATTTTTGGGTTAGGTCAATCCGTTCGCGAGATATGGGAGTTTAAAGCCAAGAAATGGTTGAGAAGGCAAAAAATTTTTCGCAATTCTGCTGCTCCAAACGCTTAACCAGAATGGGCTAGGGAAAAAATACACAAACCATTGCAATCGGGCGAGTTTCTACTTTCAGACGCAGCAGGAATTTTTGTGTTTGGTCAGTCCGTTCGCGAGATATGGGACTTTGAAGCTAAGAAATGGTTGAGAAGACAACAAATTTTTTCGCACTTCTGCTGCTCCAAACGCTTAATCAGAATGGCCTAGGGAAAAAATGCGCAAACCGTTGTAATCGGGCGAGTTTTTACTTTCAAATGCAATAGGAATTTTTGGGTTAGGTCAATCCGTTCGCGAGATATGGGACTTTGAAGCTAAGAAATGGTTGACAAGACCACAAATTTTTCGCAATTCTGCTGCTCCAATCGCTTAACCAGAATGGCCTAGGGGAAAAATACACGTACCGTTGTAATCGGGCGAGTTTCTACTTTCATATGCAATAGGAATTTTTGGGTTAGGTCAATCCGTTCGCGAGATATGGGAGTTTGAAGCCAAGAAATGGTTGAGAAGGCAAAAAATTTTTCGCAATTCTGCTGCTCCAAACGCTTAACCAGAATGGCCTAGGGAAAAAATACACATACCGTTGTAATCGGGCGAGTTTCTACTTTCAGACGCAGCAGGAATTTTTGGGTTTGGTCAATCCGTTCGCGAGATATGGGACTTTGAAGCTAAGAAATGGTTGAGACGACAACAAATTTTTCGCAATTCTGCTGCTCCAAACGCTTAACCAGATTGGGCTAGGGAAAAAATACACATACCGTTGTAATCGGACGAGTTTCTACTTTCAGGTACAATAGGAAATTTTGGTTTTGGTCAATCCGTTCGCGAGATATGGGACTTTGAGGCTAAGAAATGGTTGACAAGACCACAAATTTTTCGCACTTCTGCTGCTCCAATCGCTTAACCAGATTGGCCTAGGGAAAAAATACCCATACCGTTGTAATCGGACGAGTTTCTACTTTCAGTTACAATAGGAATTTTTGGGTTAGGTCAATCCGTTCGCGAGATATGGGACATTGAAGCTAACAAATGGTTGACAAGACCACATTTTTTTCGCACTTCTGCTGCTCCAATCGCTTAACCAGAATGGCCTATGGGAAAAATACACGTACCGTTGTAATCGGGCGCGTTTCTACTTTCAAATGCAATAGGAATTTTGGGTTAGGTCAATCCGTTCGCGAGATATGGGAGTTTGAAGATAAGAAATGGTTGAGAAGAGAACAAATTTTTCGCAATTCTGCTGCACCAAACGCTTAACCAGAATTACCCAGGGAAAAAATACACATACCGTTGTAATCGGGCGAGTTACTGCTTTCAGATGCAATAGGAATTTCTGGGTTAGGTCAATCCGTTCGCGAGATATGGGACTTTGAAGCTAAGAAATGGTTGACAACACAACAAATTTTTCTCACTTCTGCTGCTCCAATCGCTTAACCAGAATGGCCTGGCGGAAAAATACACGTACCGTTGTAATCGGGCGAGTTTGTACTTTCAAATGCAATAGGAATTTTTGGGTTAGGTCAATACGTTCGCGAGATATGGGTGTTTGAAGCTAAGAAATGGTTGAGAGGAGAACAAATTTTTCGCAATTCTGCTGCTCCAAACGCTTAACCAGAATGGCCTAGGGAAAAAATACGCGTACCGTTGTAATCGGGCGAGTTTCAACTTTCAGATGCAATAGGAATTTTTGGGTTAGGTCAAACCGTTCGCGAGATATGGTACTTTGAAGCTAAGAAATGGTTGACAACACAACAAATTTTTCTCACTTCTGCTGCTCCAATCGCTTAACCAGAATGGCCTAGGGGAAAAATACACGTACCGTTGTAATCGGGCAAGCTTCTACTTTCAAATGCAATAGGAGTTTTTGGGTTAGGTCAATCCGTTCGCTAGATATAGGAGTTTCAAGCTAAGAAATGGTTGAGAAGAGAACAAATTTTTCGCAATTCTGCTGCTCCAAGCGCTCAACCAGAATGGGCTAGGGAAAAAATACACATACCGTTGCAATCGGGCGAGTTTCTACTTTCAGACGCAACAGGAATTTTTGGGTTAGGTCAATCCGTTCGCGAGATATGGGAGTTTGAAGCCAAGAAATGGTTGAGAAGGCAAATAATTTTTCGCAATTCTGCTGCTCCAAACGCTTAACCAGAATTGCCCAGGGAAAAAATACACATACCGTTGTAATCGGGCGAGTTACTACTTTCAGATGCAATAGCAATTTCTGGGTTAGGTCAATCCGTTCGCGAGATATGGGACTTTGAAGCTAAGAAATGGTTGACAAGACAACAAATTTTTCTCACTTCTGCTGCTCCAATCGCTTAACCAGAATGACCTAGGGGAAAAATACACGTACCGTTGTAATAGGGCGAGTTTCTACTTTCAAATGCAATAGGAATTTTTGGGTTAGGTCAATCCGTTCGCTAGATATAGGAGTTTGAAGCTAAGAAATGGTTGAGAAGAGAACAAATTTTTCGCAATTCTGCTGCTCCAAGCGCTCAACCAGAATGGGCTAGGGAAAAAATACACATACCGTTGCAATCGGGCGAGTTTCTACTTTCAGACGCAGCAGGAATTTTTGGGTTTGGTCAATCCGTTCGCGAGATATGGGACTTTGAAGCTAAGAAATGGTTGAGACGACAACAAATTTTTCGCAATTCTGCTGCTCCAAACGCTTAACCAGATTGGGCTAGGGAAAAAATACACATACCGTTGTAATCGGACGAGTTTCTACTTTCAGGTACAATAGGAAATTTTGGTTTTGGTCAATCCGTTCGCGAGATATGGGACTTTGAGGCTAAGAAATGGTTGACAAGACCACAAATTTTTCGCACTTCTGCTGCTCCAATCGCTTAACCAGATTGGCCTAGGGAAAAAATACCCATACCGTTGTAATCGGACGAGTTTCTACTTTCAGTTACAATAGGAATTTTTGGGTTAGGTCAATCCGTTCGCGAGATATGGGACATTGAAGCTAACAAATGGTTGACAAGACCACATTTTTTTCGCACTTCTGCTGCTCCAATCGCTTAACCAGAATGGCCTAGGGGAAAAATACACGTACCGTTGTAATCGGGCGCGTTTCTACTTTCAAATGCAATAGGAATTTTGGGTTAGGTCAATCCGTTCGCGAGATATGGGAGTTTGAAGATAAGAAATGGTTGAGAAGAGAACAAATTTTTCGCAATTCTGCTGCACCAAACGCTTAACCAGAATTACCCAGGGAAAAAATACACATACCGTTGTAATCGGGCGAGTTACTGCTTTCAGATGCAATAGGAATTTCTGGGTTAGGTCAATCCGTTCGCGAGATATGGGACTTTGAAGCTAAGAAATGGTTGACAACACAACAAATTTTTCTCACTTCTGCTGCTCCAATCGCTTAACCAGAATGGCCTGGCGGAAAAATACACGTACCGTTGTAATCGGGCGAGTTTGTACTTTCAAATGCAATAGGAATTTTTGGGTTAGGTCAATACGTTCGCGAGATATGGGTGTTTGAAGCTAAGAAATGGTTGAGAGGAGAACAAATTTTTCGCAATTCTGCTGCTCCAAACGCTTAACCAGAATGGCCTAGGGAAAAAATACGCGTACCGTTGTAATCGGGCGAGTTTCAACTTTCAGATGCAATAGGAATTTTTGGGTTAGGTCAAACCGTTCGCGAGATATGGTACTTTGAAGCTAAGAAATGGTTGACAAGACAACAAATTTTTCGCACTTCTGCTGCTCCAATCGCTTAACCAGAATGGCCTAGGGGAAAAATACACGTACCGTTGTAATCGGGCAAGCTTCTACTTTCAAATGCAATAGGAGTTTTTGGGTTAGGTCAATCCGTTCGCTAGATATAGGAGTTTCAAGCTAAGAAATGGTTGAGAAGAGAACAAATTTTTCGCAATTCTGCTGCTCCAAGCGCTCAACCAGAATGGGCTAGGGAAAAAATACACATACCGTTGCAATCGGGCGAGTTTCTACTTTCAGACGCAACAGGAATTTTTGGGTTAGGTCAATCCGTTCGCGAGATATGGGAGTTTGAAGCCAAGAAATGGTTGAGAAGGCAAATAATTTTTCGCAATTCTGCTGCTCCAAACGCTTAACCAGAATTGCCCAGGGAAAAAATACACATACCGTTGTAATCGGGCGAGTTACTACTTTCAGATGCAATAGCAATTTCTGGGTTAGGTCAATCCGTTCGCGAGATATGGGACTTTGAAGCTAAGAAATGGTTGACAAGACAACAAATTTTTCTCACTTCTGCTGCTCCAATCGCTTAACCAGAATGGCCTAGGGAAAAAATACACATACCGTTGTAATCGGGCGAGTTTCTACTTTCAGATGCAATAGGAATTTTTGGGTGAGGTCAATCCGTTCGCGAGATATGGGAGTTTGAAGCTAAGAAATGGTTTAGAAGACAACAAATTTTTCGCACTTCTGCTGCTTCAAACGATTAACCAGAATAGCCTAGGGAAAAAATACACATACTGTTGTAATCGGGCGAGTTTCTACTTTCAGATGCAATGGGTATTTTTGGGTTAGGTCAATCCGTTCGCGAGATATGGGAGTTTGAAGCCAAGAAATGGTTGAGAAAGCAAACAATTTTTCACAATTCTGCTGCTCCAAACGCTTAACCAGAATGGCCTAGGGAAAAATACACATACCGTTGTAATCGGGCGAGTTTCTACTTTCAGATGCAATATGAATTTTTGGGTTAGGTCAATCCGTTCGCGAGATATGGGAGTTTGAGGCCAAGAAATGGTTGACAAGACAACAAATTTTTCGCAATTCTGCTGCTCCAAACGCTTAACCAGAATGGCCTAGGGAAAAAATACACGTACCGTTGTAATCGGGCAAGCTTCTACTTTCAAATGCAATAGGAGTTTTTGGGTTAGGTCAATCCGTTCGCTAGATATAGGAGTTTCAAGCTAAGAAATGGTTGAGAAGAGAACAAATTTTTCGCAATTCTGCTGCTCCAAGCGCTCAACCAGAATGGGCTAGGGAAAAAATACACATACCGTTGCAATCGGGCGAGTTTCTACTTTCAGACGCAACAGGAATTTTTGGGTTAGGTCAATCCGTTCGCGAGATATGGGAGTTTGAAGCCAAGAAATGGTTGAGAAGGCAAATAATTTTTCGCAATTCTGCTGCTCCAAACGCTTAACCAGAATTGCCCAGGGAAAAAATACACATACCGTTGTAATCGGGCGAGTTACTACTTTCAGATGCAATAGCAATTTCTGGGTTAGGTCAATCCGTTCGCGAGATATGGGACTTTGAAGCTAAGAAATGGTTGACAAGACAACAAATTTTTCTCACTTCTGCTGCTCCAATCGCTTAACCAGAATGGCCTAGGGAAAAAATACACATACCGTTGTAATCGGGCGAGTTTCTACTTTCAGATGCAATAGGAATTTTTGGGTGAGGTCAATCCGTTCGCGAGATATGGGAGTTTGAAGCTAAGAAATGGTTTAGAAGACAACAAATTTTTCGCACTTCTGCTGCTTCAAACGATTAACCAGAATAGCCTAGGGAAAAAATACACATACTGTTGTAATCGGGCGAGTTTCTACTTTCAGATGCAATGGGTATTTTTGGGTTAGGTCAATCCGTTCGCGAGATATGGGAGTTTGAAGCCAAGAAATGGTTGAGAAAGCAAACAATTTTTCACAATTCTGCTGCTCCAAACGCTTAACCAGAATGGCCTAGGGAAAAATACACATACCGTTGTAATCGGGCGAGTTTCTACTTTCAGATGCAATATGAATTTTTGGGTTAGGTCAATCCGTTCGCGAGATATGGGAGTTTGAGGCCAAGAAATGGTTGACAAGACAACAAATTTTTCGCAATTCTGCTGCTCCAAACGCTTAACCAGAATGGCCTAGGGAAAAAATACCCATACCGTTGTAATCGGGCGAGTTTCTACTTTCAGACGCAGAAAGAATTTTTGGGTTTGGTCAATCCGTTCGTGAGATATGGGAGTTTGAAGCCAAGAAATGGTTAAGAAGACAACAAATTTTTCGCAATTCTGCTGCTCCAAACGCTTAACCAGAATGGCCTAGGGAAAAAATACGTATACCTTTGTAATCGGGCGAGTTTCTACTTTCAGACGCAACAGGAATTTTTGGGTTAGGTCAATCCGTTCGCGAGATATGGGAGTTTGCAGCTAAGAAATGGTTGAGGAGAGAACAAATTTTTCGCAATTCTGCTGCTGCAAACGCTTAACCAGAATGGCCTAGGGAAAAAATACGCATACCGATGTAATCGGGCGGGATTCTACTTTCAGATGCAACAGGAATTTTTGGGTTAGGTCAATCCGTTCGCGAGATATGGGAGTTTGAAACCAAGAAATGGTTGAGAAGGCAAAAAATTTTTCGCAATTCTGCTGCTCCAAACGCTTAACCAGAATGGCCTAGGGAAAAAATACACATAACGTTGTAATCGGGCGAGTTTCTACTTTCAAATGCAATAGGAATTTTTGGGTTAGGTCAATCCGTTCGCGAGATATGGGAGTTTGAAGCTAAGAAATGGTTTAGAAGACAACAAATTTTTCATACTTCTGCTGCTTCAAACGATTAACCAGAATAGCCTAGGGAAAAAATACACATACCGTTGTAATCGGGCGAGTTTCTACTTTCAGATGCAATTTGAATTTTTGGGTTAGGTCAATCCGTTCGCGAGATATGGGAGTTTGAAGCCAAGAAATGGTTGAGAAGACAACAAATTTTTCGCAATTCTGCTGCTCCAAACGCTTAACCAGAATGGCCTAGGGAAAAAATACCCATACCGTTGTAATCGGACGAGTTTCTACTTTCAGTTACAATAGGAATTTTTGGGTTAGGTCAATCCGTTCGTGAGATATGGGAGTTTGAAGCCAAGAAATGTTTAAGAAGACAACAAATTTTTCGCAATTCTGCTGCTCCAAACGCTTCATCAGAATGGCCTAGGGAAAAAATACGTATACCTTTGTAATCGGGCGAGTTTCTACTTTCAGACGCAACAGGAATTTTTGGGTTAGGTGAATCCGTTCGCGAGATATGGGAGTTTGAAGCTAAGAAATGGTTGAGAAGACAACAAATTTCTCGCAATTCTGCTGCTCCAAACGCTTAACCAGAATGGGCTAGGGAAAAAATACACATACCTTTGTAATCGGGCGAGTTTCTACTTTCAGACGCAACAGGAATCTTTGGGTTAGGTCAATCCGTTCGCGAGATGTGGGAGTTTGAGGCCAAGAAATGGTTGAGAAGGCAAAAAATTTTTCGCAATTCTGCTGCTCCAAACGCTTAACCAGAATGGCCTAGGGAAAAAATACACTTACCGTTGTAATCGCGCGAGTTTCTACTTTCAGATGCAATAGGAATTTTTGGGTTAGGTCAATCCGTTCGCAAGATATGGGAGTTTGAAGCCAAGAAATGGTTGAGAAGGCAAAAAATTTTTCGCAATTCTGCTGCTCCAATCGCTTAACCAGAATGGCCTAGGGAAAAAATACACATACCGTTGTAATCGGGCGAGTTTCTACTTTCAGATGCAATATGAATTTTTGGGTTAGGTCAATCCGTTCGCGAGATATGGGAGTTTGAAGCCAAGAAATGGTTGAGAAGGCAAAAAATTTTTCGCAATTCTGCTGCTCCAAGCGTTTAACCGGAATGGTCTAGGGAAAAAATACACATACCGTTGTAATCGGGCGAGTTTCTACTTTCAGATGCAATAGGAATTTTTGGGTTAGGTCAATCCGTTCGCGAGATATGGGACTTTGAAGCTAAGAAATGGTTGACAAGACAACAAATTTTTCGCACTTCTGCCGCTCAAATCGCTTAACCAGAATGGCCTAGGGTAAAAATACACATACCGTTGTAATCGGGCGAGTTTCTACTTTCAGATGCAATGGGTATTTTTGGGTTAGGTCAATCCGTTCGCGTGATATGGGGGTTTGAAGCTAAGAAATGGTTGAGAAGACAACAAATTTTTCGCAATTCTGCTGCTCCAAACGCTTAACCAGAATGGGCTAGGGAAAAAATACACATACCGTTGTAATCGGGCGAGTTTCTACTTGCAGACGCAACAGGAATTTTTGGGTTATGTCAATCCGTTCGCGAGATATGGGAGTTTGAAGCCAAGAAATGGTTGAGAAGGCAAAAAATTTTTCGCAATTCTGCTGCTCAAAGCGTTTAACCGGAATGGTCTAGGGAAAAAATACATATACCGTTGTGATCGGGCGAGTTTCTACTTTCAAATGCAATAGGAATTTTTGGGTTAGGTCAATCCGTTCGCGAGATATGGGAGTTTGAAGCTAAGAAATGGTTGAGGAGACAACAAATTTTTCGCACTTCTGCTGCTCCAAACGCTTAACCAGAATGGCCCAGGGAAAAAATACACATACCATTGTATTCGGGCGAGTTTCTACTTTCAGACGCAACAGGAATTTTTGGGTTGGGTCAATCCGTTCGCGAGATATGGGAGTTTGAAGCCAAGAAATGGTTGAAAAGGCAAAAAATTTTTCGCAATTCTGCTGCTCCAAACGCTTAACCGGAATGGCCTAGGGAAAAAATACACATACCGTTGTAATCGGGCGAGTTTCTACTTTCAGATGCGATAGGAATTTTTGGGTTACACCAATCCGTTCGCGAGATATGGGAGTTTGAAGCTAAGAAGTGGTTGAGAAGACAACAAATTTTTCGCAATTCTACTGCTCCAAACGCTTAACCAGAATGGCCTAGGGAAAAAATACACATACCGTTGTAATCGCGCGGGTATCTACTTTCAGATGCAATAGGAATTATTGGGTTAGGTCAATCCGTTCGCGAGATATGGGAGTTTGAAGCCAAGAAATGGTTGAGAAGGCAAAAAATTTTTCGCAATTCTGTTGCTCCAAACGCTTAACCAGAATGGCCTAGGGAAAAAATACACATACCGTTGTAATAGGGCGAGTTTCTACTTTCAGATGCAATAGGAATTCTTGGGTTAGGTCAATCCGTTCGCGAGATATGTGTCTTTGAAGCTAAGAAATGGTTGAGAAGACAACAAATTTTTCGCAATTCTGCTGCTCCAAACGCTTAACCAGAATGGCCTAGGGAAAAAATACACATACCGTTGTAATCGGGCGAGTTTCTACTTTCAGACGCAATAGGAATTTTTGGGTTAGGTGAATCCGTTCGCGAGATATGGGAGTTTGAAGCTAAGAAATGGTTTAGAAGACAACAAATTTTTCGCACTTCTGCTGCTTCAAACGATTAACCAGAATAGCCTAGGGAAAAAATACACATACCGTTGTAATCGGGCGAGTTTCTACTTTCAGATGCAATAGGTATTTTTGGGTAAGGTCAATCCGTTCGCGAGATATGGGAGTTTGAAGCCAAGAAATGGTTGAGACGGCAAACAATTTTTCACAATTCTGCTGCTCCAAACGCTTAACCAGAATGGCCTAGGGAAAAAATACACAAACCGTTGTAATCGGGCGAGTTTCTACTTTCAGACGCAACAGGAATTTTTGGGTTAGGTGAATCCGTTCGCGAGATATGGGAGTTTGAAGCTAAGAAATGGTTGAGAAGACAACAAATTTCTCGCAATTCTGCTGCTCCAAACGCTTAACCAGAATGGGCTAGGGAAAAAATACACATACCTTTGTAATCGGGCGAGTTTCTACTTTCAGACGCAACAGGAATCTTTGGGTTAGGTCAATCCGTTCGCGAGATGTGGGAGTTTGAGGCCAAGAAATGGTTGAGAAGGCAAAAAATTTTTCGCAATTCTGTTGCTCCAAACGCTTAACCACAATGGCCTAGGGAAAAAATACACATACCGTTGTAATAGTGCGAGTTTCTACTTTCAGATGCAATAGGAATTCTTGGGTTAGGTCAATCCGTTCGCGAGATATGTGTCTTTGAAGCTAAGAAATGGTTGAGAAGACAACAAATTTTTCGCAATGCTGCTGCTCCAAACGCTTAACCAGAATGGCCTAGGGAAAAAATACACATACCGTTGTAATCGGGCGAGTTTCTACTTTCAGACGCAATAGGAATTTTTGGGTTAGGTCAATCCGTTCGCGAGATATGGGAGTTTGAAGCTAAGAAATGGTTTAGAAGACAACAAATTTTTCGCACTTCTGCTGCTTCAAACGATTAACCACAATAGCCTAGGGAAAAAATACACATACCGTTGTAATCGGGCGAGTTTCTACTTTCAGATGCAATAGGTATTTTTGGGTAAGGTCAATCCGTTCGCGAGATATGGGAGTTTGAAGCCAAGAAATGGTTGAGACGGCAAACAATTTTTCACAATTCTGCTGCTCCAAACGCTTAACCAGAATGGCCTAGGGAAAAAATACACAAACCGTTGTAATCGGGCGAGTTTCTACTTTCAGATGCAATAGGAATTTTTGGGTTAGGTCAATCCGTTCGCGAGATATGGGAGTTTGAAGCTAAGAAATGGTTGACGAGACAACAAATTTTTCGCAATTCTGCTGCTCCAAACGCTTAACCAGAATGGCCTAGGGAAAAAATACGTATAACTTTGTAATCGGGCGAGTTTCTACTTTCAGACGCAGAAAGAATTTTTGGGTTTGGTCAATCCGTTCGTGAGATATGGGAGTTTGAAGCCAAGAAATGGTTAAGAAGACAACAAATTTTTAGCAATTCTGCTGCTCCAAACGCTTAACCACAATGGCCTAGGGAAAAAATACGCATACCGTTGTAATCGGGCGAGTTTCTACTTTCAGATGCAATAGGAATTTTTGGGTTAGGTCAATCCGTTCGCGAGATATGGGAGTTTGAAGCTAAGAAATGGTATAGAAGACAACAAATTTTTCATACTTCTGCTGCTTCAAACGATTAACCAGAATAGCCTAGGGAAAAAATACACATACCGTTGTAATCGGGCGAGTTTCTACTTTCAGATGCAATTTGAATTTTTGGGTTAGGTCAATCCGTTCGCGAGATATGGGAGTTTGAAGCCAAGAAATGGTTGAGAAGACAACAAATTTTTCGCAATTCTGCTGCTCCAAACGCTTAACCAGAATGGCCTAGGGAAAAAATACCCATACCGTTGTAATCGGACGAGTTTCTCTTTCAGTTACAATAGGAATTTTTGGGTTAGGTCAATCCGTTCGTGAGATATGGGAGTTTGAAGCCAAGAAATGTTTAAGAAGACAACAAATTTTTCGCAATTCTGCTGCTCCAAACGCTTAATCAGAATGGCCTAGGGAAAAAATACGTATACCTTTGTAATCGGGCGAGTTTCTACTTTCAGACGCAACAGGAATTTTTGAGTTAGGTGAATCCGTTCGCGAGATATGGGAGTTTGAAGCTAAGAAATGGTTGAGAAGACAACAAATTTCTCGCAATTCTGCTGCTCCAAACGCTTAACCAGAATGGGCTAGGGAAAAAATACACATACCTTTGTAATCGGGCGAGTTTCTACTTTCAGACGCAACAGGAATCTTTGGGTTAGGTCAATCCGTTCGCGAGATGTGGGAGTTTGAGGCCAAGAAATGGTTGAGAAGGCAAAAAATTTTTCGCAATTCTGCTGCTCCAAACGCTTAACCAGAATGGCCTAGGGAAAAAATACACATACCGTTGTAATCGCGCGAGTTTCTACTTTCAGATGCAATAGGAATTTTTGGGTTAGGTCAATCCGTTCGCAAGATATGGGAGTTTGAAGCCAAGAAATGGTTGAGAAGGCAAAAAATTTTTCGCAATTCTGCTGCTCCAATCGCTTAACCAGAATGGCCTAGGGAAAAAATACACATACCGTTGTAATCGGGCGAGTTTCTACTTTCAGATGCAATATGAATTTTTGGGTTAGGTCAATCCGTTCGCGAGATATGGGAGTTTGAAGCCAAGAAATGGTTGAGAAGGCAAAAAATTTTTCGCAATTCTGCTGCTCCAAGCGTTTAACCGGAATGGTCTAGGGAAAAAATACACATACCGTTGTAATCGGGCGAGTTTCTACTTTCAGATGCAATAGGAATTTTTGGGTTAGGTCAATCCGTTCGCGAGATATGGGACTTTGAAGCTAAGAAATGGTTGACAAGACAACAAATTTTTCGCACTTCTGCCGCTCAAATCGCTTAACCAGAATGGCCTAGGGTAAAAATACACATACCGTTGTAATCGGGCGAGTTTCTACTTTCAGATGCAATGGGTATTTTTGGGTTATGTCAATCCGTTCGCGTGATATGGGGGTTTGAAGCTAAGAAATGGTTGAGAAGACAACAAATTTTTCGCAATTCTGCTGCTCCAAACGCTTAACCAGAATGGGCTAGGGAAAAAATACACATACCGTTGTAATCGGGCGAGTTTCTACTTGCAGACGCAACAGGAATTTTTGGGTTATGTCAATCCGTTCGCGAGATATGGGAGTTTGAAGCCAAGAAATGGTTGAGAAGGCAAAAAATTTTTCGCAATTCTGCTGCTCCAAGCGTTTAACCGGAATGGTCTAGGGAAAAAATACATATACCGTTGTGATCGGGCGAGTTTCTACTTTCAAATGCAATAGGAATTTTTGGGTTAGGTCAATCCGTTCGCGAGATATGGGAGTTTGAAGCTAAGAAATGGTTGAGGAGACAACAAATTTTTCGCACTTCTGCTGCTCCAAACGCTTAACCAGAATGGCCCAGGGAAAAAATACACATACCATTGTATTCGGGCGAGTTTCTACTTTCAGACGCAACAGGAATTTTTGGGTTGGGTCAATCCGTTCGCGAGATATGGGAGTTTGAAGCCAAGAAATGGTTGAAAAGGCAAAAAATTTTTCGCAATTCTGCTGCTCCAAACGCTTAACCGGAATGGCCTAGGGAAAAAATACACATACCGTTGTAATCGGGCGAGTTTCTACTTTCAGATGCGATAGGAATTTTTGGGTTACACCAATCCGTTCGCGAGATATGGGAGTTTGAAGCTAAGAAGTGGTTGAGAAGACAACAAATTTTTCGCATTTCTACTGCTCCAAACGCTTAACCAGAATGGCCTAGGGAAAAAATACACATACCGTTGTAATCGCGCGGGTATCTACTTTCAGATGCAATAGGAATTATTGGGTTAGGTCAATCCGTTCGCGAGATATGGGAGTTTGAAGCCAAGAAATGGCTGAGAAGGCAAAAAATTTTTCGCAATTCTGCTGCTCCAAACGCTTAACCAGAATGGCCTAGGAAAAAAATACACATACCGTTGTAATAGGGCGAGTTTCTACTTTCAGATGCAATAGGAATTCTTGGGTTAGGTCAATCCGTTCGCGAGATATGTGTCTTTGAAGCTAAGAAATGGTTGAGAAGACAACAAATTTTTCGCAATTCTGCTGCTCCAAACGCTTAACCAGAATGGCCTAGGGAAAAAATACACATACCGTTGTAATCGGGCGAGTTTCTACTTTCAGACGCAATAGGAATTTTTGGGTTAGGTCAATCCGTTCGCGAGATATGGGAGTTTGAAGCTAAGAAATGGTTTAGAAGACAACAAATTTTTCGCACTTCTGCTGCTTCAAACGATTAACCAGAATAGCCTAGGGAAAAAATACACATACCGTTGTAATCGGGCGAGTTTCTACTTTCAGATGCAATAGGTATTTTTGGGTAAGGTCAATCCGTTCGCGAGATATGGGAGTTTGAAGCCAAGAAATGGTTGAGACGGCAAACAATTTTTCACAATTCTGCTGCTCCAAACGCTTAACCAGAATGGCCTAGGGAAAAAATACACAAACCGTTGTAATCGGGCGAGTTTCTACTTTCAGATGCAATAGGAATTTTTGGGTTAGGTCAATCCGTTCGCGAGATATGGGAGTTTGAAGCTAAGAAATGGTTGACGAGACAACAAATTTTTCGCAATTCTGCTGCTCCAAACGCTTAACCAGAATGGCCTAGGGAAAAAATACGTATAACTTTGTAATCGGGCGTGTTTCTACTTTCAGACGCAGAAAGAATTTTTGGGTTTGGTCAATCCGTTCGTGAGATATGGGAGTTTGAAGCCAAGAAATGGTTAAGAAGACAACAAATTTTTAGCAATTCTGCTGCTCCAAACGCTTAACCACAATGGCCTAGGGAAAAAATACGTATACCTTTGTAATCGGGCGAGTTTCTACTTTCAGATACAATAGGAATTTTTGGGTTAGGTCAATCCGTTCGCGAGATATGTGTCTTTGAAGCTAAGAAATGGTTGAGAAGACAACAAATTTTTCGCAATTCTGGTGCTCCAAAGGCTTAACCAGAATGGGCTAGGGAAAAAATACACATACCGTTGTAGTCGGGCGAGTTTCTACTTTCAGACGCAGCAGGAATTTTTGGGTTATGTCAATCCGTTCGCGAGATATGGGAGTTTGAAGCCAAGAAATGGTTGAGAAGACAACAAATTTCTCGCAATTCTGCTGCTCCAAACGCTTAACCAGAATGGGCTAGGGAAAAAATACACATACCTTTGTAATCGGGCGAGTTTCTACTTTCAGACGCAATAGGAATTTTTGGGTTAGGTCAATCCGTTCGCGAGATATGGGAGTTTGAAGCTAAGAAATGGTTGAGGAGACAACAAATTTTTCGCACTTCTGCTGCTCCAAACGCTTAACCAGAATGGCCCAGGGAAAAAATACACATACCGTTGCAATCGGGCGACTTTCTACTTTCAGACGCAACAGGAATTTTTGGGTTAGGTCAATCCGTTCGCGAGATATGGGAGTTTGAAGCCAAGAAATGGTTGAAAAGGCAAAAAATTTTTCGCAATTCTGCTGCTCCAAACGCTTAACCGGAATGGCCTGGGGAAAAAATACACATACCGTTGTAATCGGGCGAGTTTCTACTTTCAGATGCGATAGGAATTTTTGGGTTAGACCAATCCGTTCGCGAGATATGGGAGTTTGAAGCTAAGAAGTGGTTGGGAAGACAACAAATTTTTCGCAATTCTACTGCTCCAAACACTTAACCAGAATGGCCTAGGGAAAAAATACACATACCGTTGTAATCGGGCGAGTTTCTACCCTCAGACGCAACAGGAATTTTTGGGTTATGTCAATCCGTTCGCGAGATATGGGAGTTTGAAGCCAAGAAATGGTTGAGAAGGCAAAAAATTTTTCGCAATTCTGCTGCTCCAAGCGTTTAACCGGAATGGTCTAGGGAAAAAATACATATACCGTTGTGATCGGGCGAGTTTCTACTTTCAAATGCAATAGGAATTTTTGGGTTAGGTCAATCCGTTCGCGAGATATGGGAGTTTGAAGCTAAGAAATGGTTGAGGAGACAACAAATTTTTCGCACTTCTGCTGCTCCAAACGCTTAACCAGAATGGCCCAGGGAAAAAATACACATACCATTGTATTCGGGCGAGTTTCTACTTTCAGATGCAATAGGAATTTTTGGGTTAGGCCAATCCGTTCGCGAGATATGGGAGTTTGAAGCTAAGAAGTGGTTGAGAAGACAACAAATTTTTCGCAATTCTGCTGCTCCAAACGCTTAACCGGAATGGCCTAGGGAAAAAATACACATACCGTTGTAATCGGGCGAGTTTCTACTTTCAGATGCGATAGGAATTTTTGGGTTACACCAATCCGTTCGCGAGATATGGGAGTTTGAAGCTAAGAAGTGGTTGAGAAGACAACAAATTTTTCGCAATTCTACTGCTCCAAACGCTTAACCAGAATGGCCTAGGGAAAAAATACACATACCGTTGTAATCGCGCGGGTATCTACTTTCAGATGCAATAGGAATTATTGGGTTAGGTCAATCCGTTCGCGAGATATGGGAGTTTGAAGCCAAGAAATGGTTGAGAAGGCAAAACATTTTTCGCAATTCTGCTGCTCCAAACGCTTAACCAGAATGGCCTAGGAAAAAAATACACATACCGTTGTAATAGGGCGAGTTTCTACTTTCAGATGCAATAGGAATTCTTGGGTTAGGTCAATCCGTTCGCGAGATATGTGTCTTTGAAGCTAAGAAATGGTTGAGAAGACAACAAATTTTTCGCAATTCTGCTGCTCCAAACGCTTAACCAGAATGGCCTAGGGAAAAAATACACATACCGTTGTAATCGGGCGAGTTTCTACTTTCAGACGCAATAGGAATTTTTGGGTTAGGTCAATCCGTTCGCGAGATATGGGAGTTTGAAGCTAAGAAATGGTTTAGAAGACAACAAATTTTTCGCACTTCTGCTGCTTCAAACGATTAACCAGAATAGCCTAGGGAAAAAATACACATACCGTTGTAATCGGGCGAGTTTCTACTTTCAGATGCAATAGGTATTTTTGGGTAAGGTCAATCCGTTCGCGAGATATGGGAGTTTGAAGCCAAGAAATGGTTGAGAAGGCAAAAAATTTTTCGCAATTCTGCTGCTCCAAACGCTTAACCAGAATGGCCTAGGAAAAAAATACACATACCGTTGTAATAGGGCGAGTTTCTACTTTCAGATGCAATAGGAATTCTTGGGTTAGGTCAATCCGTTCGCGAGATATGTGTCTTTGAAGCTAAGAAATGGTTGAGAAGACAACAAATTTTTCGCAATTCTGCTGCTCCAAACGCTTAACCAGAATGGCCTAGGGAAAAAATACACATACCGTTGTAATCGGGCGAGTTTCTACTTTCAGACGCAATAGGAATTTTTGGGTTAGGTCAATCCGTTCGCGAGATATGGGAGTTTGAAGCTAAGAAATGGTTTAGAAGACAACAAATTTTTCGCACTTCTGCTGCTTCAAACGATTAACCAGAATAGCCTAGGGAAAAAATACACATACCGTTGTAATCGGGCGAGTTTCTACTTTCAGATGCAATAGGTATTTTTGGGTAAGGTCAATCCGTTCGCGAGATATGGGAGTTTGAAGCCAAGAAATGGTTGAGACGGCAAACAATTTTTCACAATTCTGCTGCTCCAAACGCTTAACCAGAATGGCCTAGGGAAAAAATACACAAACCGTTGTAATCGGGCGAGTTTCTACTTTCAGATGCAATAGGAATTTTTGGGTTAGGTCAATCCGTTCGCGAGATATGGGAGTTTGAAGCTAAGAAATGGTTGACGAGACAACAAATTTTTCGCAATTCTGCTGCTCCAAACGCTTAACCAGAATGGCCTAGGGAAAAAATACGTATAACTTTGTAATCGGGCGAGTTTCTACTTTCAGACGCAGAAAGAATTTTTGGGTTTGGTCAATCCGTTCGTGAGATATGGGAGTTTGAAGCCAAGAAATGGTTAAGAAGACAACAAATTTTTAGCAATTCTGCTGCTCCAAACGCTTAACCACAATGGCCTAGGGAAAAAATACGTATACCTTTGTAATCGGGCGAGTTTCTACTTTCAGATACAATAGGAATTTTTGGGATAGGTCAATCCGTTCGCGAGATATGTGTCTTTGAAGCTAAGAAATGGTTGAGAAGACAACAAATTTTTCGCAATTCTGGTGCTCCAAAGGCTTAACCAGAATGGGCTAGGGAAAAAATACACATACCGTTGTAGTCGGGCGAGTTTCTACTTTCAGACGCAGCAGGAATTTTTGGGTTAGGTCAATCCGTTCGCGAGATATGGGAGTTTGAAGCCAAGAAATGGTTGAGAAGACAACAAATTTCTCGCAATTCTGCTGCTCCAAACGCTTAACCAGAATGGGCTAGGGAAAAAATACACATACCTTTGTAATCGGGCGAGTTTCTACTTTCAGACGCAATAGGAATTTTTGGGTTAGGTCAATCCGTTCGCGAGATATGGGAGTTTGAAGCTAAGAAATGGTTGAGGAGACAACAAATTTTTCGCACTTCTGCTGCTCCAAACGCTTAACCAGAATGGCCCAGGGAAAAAATACACATACCGTTGCAATCGGGCGACTTTCTACTTTCAGACGCAACAGGAATTTTTGGGTTAGGTCAATCCGTTCGCGAGATATGGGAGTTTGAAGCCAAGAAATGGTTGAAAAGGCAAAAAATTTTTCGCAATTCTGCTGCTCCAAACGCTTAACCGGAATGGCCTGGGGAAAAAATACACATACCGTTGTAATCGGGCGAGTTTCTACTTTCAGATGCGATAGGAATTTTTGGGTTAGACCAATCCGTTCGCGAGATATGGGAGTTTGAAGCTAAGAAGTGGTTGGGAAGACAACAAATTTTTCGCAATTCTACTGCTCCAAACACTTAACCAGAATGGCCTAGGGAAAAAATACACATACCGTTGTAATCGGGCGAGTTTCTACCCTCAGACGCAACAGGAATTTTTGGGTTATGTCAATCCGTTCGCGAGATATGGGAGTTTGAAGCCAAGAAATGGTTGAGAAGGCAAAAAATTTTTCGCAATTCTGCTGCTCCAAGCGTTTAACCGGAATGGTCTAGGGAAAAAATACATATACCGTTGTGATCGGGCGAGTTTCTACTTTCAAATGCAATAGGAATTTTTGGGTTAGGTCAATCCGTTCGCGAGATATGGGAGTTTGAAGCTAAGAAATGGTTGAGGAGACAACAAATTTTTCGCACTTCTGCTGCTCCAAACGCTTAACCAGAATGGCCCAGGGAAAAAATACACATACCATTGTATTCGGGCGAGTTTCTACTTTCAGACGCAACAGGAATTTTTGGGTTGGGTCAATCCGTTCGCGAGATATGGGAGTTTGAAGCCAAGAAATGGTTGAAAAGGCAAAAAATTTTTCGCAATTCTGCTGCTCCAAACGCTTAACCGGAATGGCCTAGGGAAAAAATACACATACCGTTGTAATCGGGCGAGTTTCTACTTTCAGATGCGATAGGAATTTTTGGGTTACACCAATCCGTTCGCGAGATATGGGAGTTTGAAGCTAAGAAGTGGTTGAGAAGACAACAAATTTTTCGCAATTCTACTGCTCCAAACGCTTAACCAGAATGGCCTAGGGAAAAAATACACATACCGTTGTAATCGCGCGGGTATCTACTTTCAGATGCAATAGGAATTATTGGGTTAGGTCAATCCGTTCGCGAGATATGGGAGTTTGAAGCCAAGAAATGGTTGAGAAGGCAAAAAATTTTTCGCAATTCTGCTGCTCCAAACGCTTAACCAGAATGGCCTAGGAAAAAAATACACATACCGTTGTAATAGGGCGAGTTTCTACTTTCAGATGCAATAGGAATTCTTGGGTTAGGTCAATCCGTTCGCGAGATATGTGTCTTTGAAGCTAAGAAATGGTTGAGAAGAAAACAAATTTTTCGCAATTCTGCTGCTCCAAACGCTTAACCAGAATGGCCTAGGGAAAAAATACACATACCGTTGTAATCGGGCGAGTTTCTACTTTCAGACGCAATAGGAATTTTTGGGTTAGGTCAATCCGTTCGCGAGATATGGGAGTTTGAAGCTAAGAAATGGTTTAGAAGACAACAAATTTTTCGCACTTCTGCTGCTTCAAACGATTAACCAGAATAGCCTAGGGAAAAAATACACATACCGTTGTAATCGGGCGAGTTTCTACTTTCAGATGCAATAGGTATTTTTGGGTAAGGTCAATCCGTTCGCGAGATATGGGAGTTTGAAGCCAAGAAATGGTTGAGACGGCAAACAATTTTTCACAATTCTGCTGCTCCAAACGCTTAACCAGAATGGCCTAGGGAAAAAATACACAAACCGTTGTAATCGGGCGAGTTTCTACTTTCAGATGCAATAGGAATTTTTGGGTTAGGTCAATCCGTTCGCGAGATATGGGAGTTTGAAGCTAAGAAATGGTTGACGAGACAACAAATTTTTCGCAATTCTGCTGCTCCAAACGCTTAACCAGAATGGCCTAGGGAAAAAATACGTATAACTTTGTAATCGGGCGAGTTTCTACTTTCAGACGCAGAAAGAATTTTTGGGTTTGGTCAATCCGTTCGTGAGATATGGGAGTTTGAAGCCAAGAAATGGTTAAGAAGACAACAAATTTTTAGCAATTCTGCTGCTCCAAACGCTTAACCACAATGGCCTAGGGAAAAAATACGTATACCTTTGTAATCGGGCGAGTTTCTACTTTCAGATACAATAGGAATTTTTGGGTTAGGTCAATCCGTTCGCGAGATATGTGTCTTTGAAGCTAAGAAATGGTTGAGAAGACAACAAATTTTTCGCAATTCTGGTGCTCCAAAGGCTTAACCAGAATGGGCTAGGGAAAAAATACACATACCGTTGTAGTCGGGCGAGTTTCTACTTTCAGACGCAGCAGGAATTTTTGGGTTAGGTCAATCCGTTCGCGAGATATGGGAGTTTGAAGCCAAGAAATGGTTGAGAAGACAACAAATTTCTCGCAATTCTGCTGCTCCAAACGCTTAACCAGAATGGGCTAGGGAAAAAATACACATACCTTTGTAATCGGGCGAGTTTCTACTTTCAGACGCAGCAGGAATTTTTGGGTTTGGTCAATCGGTTCGCGAGATATGGGAGTTTGAAGCTAAGAAATGGTTGAGAAGACAACAAATTTTTCGCAATTCTGCTGCTCCAAACGCTTAACCAGAATGGGCTAGGGAAAAAATACACATACCGTTGCAATCGGGCGAGTTTCTGCTTGCAGACGTAACAGGAATTTTTGGGATAGGTCAATCCGTTCGCGAGATATGGGAGTTTGAAGCCAAGAAATGGTTGAGAAGGCAAAAAATTTTTCGCAATTCTGCTGCTCCAAACGCTTAACCAGAATGGCCTAGGGAAAAAATACACATACCGTTGTAATCGGGCGAGTTTCTACTTTCAGACGCAACAGGAATTTTTGGGTTAGGTCAATCCGTTCGCGAGATATGGGAGTTTGAAGCCAAGAAATGGTTGAGAAGGCAAAAAATTTTTCGCAATTCTGCTGCTCCAATCGCTTAACCAGAATGGCCTAGGGAAAAAATACACATACCGTTGTAATCGGGCGAGTTTCTACTTTCAGATGCAATATGAATTTTTGGGTTAGGTCAATCCGTTCGCGAGATATGGGAGTTTGAAGCCAAGAAATGGTTGAGAAGACAACAAATTTTTCGCAATTCTGCTGCTCCAAACGCTTAACCAGAATGGCCTAGGGAAAAAATACCCATACCGTTGTAATCGGACGAGTTTCTTCTTTCAGTTACAATAGGAATTTTTGGGTTAGGTCAATCCGTTCGTGAGATATGGGAGTTTGAAGCCAAGAAATGGTTAAGAAGGCAAAAAATTTTCCGCAATTCTGCTGCTCCAAACGCTTAACCAGAATGGCCCAGGGAAAAAATACACATACCGTTGTAATCGGGCGACTTTCTACTTCCAGACGCAACAGGAATTTTTGGGTTAGGTCAATCCGTTCGCGAGATATGGGAGTTTGAAGCTAAGAAATGGTTGAAAAGGCAAAAAAATTTTCGCAATTCGGCTGCTCCAAACGCTTAACCGGAATGGCCTAGGGAAAAAATACACATACCGTTGTAATCGGGCGAGTTTCTACTTTCAGATGCGATAGGAATTTTTGGGTTAGACCAATCCGTTCGCGAGATATGGGAGTTTGAAGCTAAGAAGTGGTTGAGAAGACAACAAATTTTTCGCAATTCTACTGCTCCAAACGCTTAACCAGAATGGCCTAGGGAAAAAATACACATACCGTTGTAATCGGGCGAGTTTCTACTTTCAGATGCGATAGGAATTTTTGGGTTAGACCAATCCGTTCGCGAGATGCGGGAGTTTGAAACCAAGAAATGGTTGAGAAGGCAAAAAATTTTTCGCAATTCTGCTGCTCCAAACGCTTAACCAGAATGGCCTAGGGAAAAACTACACATACCGTTGTAATCGCGCGGGTATCTACTTTCAGATGCAATAGGAATTTTTGGGTTAGGTCAATCCGTTCGCGAGATATGGGAGTTTGAAGCCAAGAAATGGTTGAGAGGGCAAAAAATTTTTCGCAATTCTGCTGCTCCAAACGCTTAACCAGATTGGCCTAGGGAGAAAATACACATACCGTTGTAATCGGGCGAGTTTCTACTTTCAGACGCAACAGGAATTTTTGGGTTAGGTCAATCCGTTCGCGAGATATGGGAGTTTGAAGCCAAGAAATGGTTGAGAAGGCAAAAAATTTTTCGCAGTTCTGCTGCTCCAATCGCTTAACCAGAATGGCCTAGGGAAAAAAATACACATACCGTTGTAATCGGGCGAGTTTCTACTTTCAGATGCAATATGAATTTTTGGGTTAGGTCAATCCGTTCGCGAGATATGGGAGTTTGAAGCCAAGAAATGGTTGAGAAGACAACAAATTTTTCGCAATTCTGCTGCTCCAAACGCTTAACCAGAATGGCCTAGGGAAAAAATACCGATACCGTTGTAATCGGACGAGTTTCTTCTTTCAGTTACAATAGGAATTTTTGGGTTAGGTCAATCCGTTCGTGAGATATGGGAGTTTGAAGCCAAGAAATGGTTAAGAAGGCAAAAAATTTTCCGCAATTCTGCTGCTCCAAACGCTTAACCAGAATGGCCCAGGGAAAAAATACACATACCGTTGTAATCGGGCGACTTTCTACTTTCAGACGCAACAGGAATTTTTGGGTTAGGTCAATCCGTTCGCGAGATATGGGAGTTTGAAGCTAAGAAATGGTTGAAAAGGCAAAAAATTTTTCGCAATTCGGCTGCTCCAAACGCTTAACCGGAATGGCCTAGGGAAAAAATACACATACCGTTGTAATCGGGCGAGTTTCTACTTTCAGATGCGATAGGAATTTTTGGGTTAGACCAATCCGTTCGCGAGATATGGGAGTTTGAAGCTAAGAAGTGGTTGAGAAGACAACAAATTTTTCGCAATTCTACTGCTCCAAACGCTTAACCAGAATGGCCTAGGGAAAAAATACACATACCGTTGTAATCGGGCGAGTTTCTACTTTCAGATGCGATAGGAATTTTTGGGTTAGACCAATCCGTTCGCGAGATGCGGGAGTTTGAAACCAAGAAATGATTGAGAAGGCAAAAAATTTTTCGCAATTCTGCTGCTCCAAACGCTTAACCAGAATGGCCTAGGGAAAAACTACACATACCGTTGTAATCGCGCGGGTATCTACTTTCAGATGCAATAGGAATTTTTGGGTTAGGTCAATCCGTTCGCGAGATATGGGAGTTTGAAGCCAAGAAATGGTTGAGAGGGCAAAAAATTTTTCGCAATTCTGCTGCTCCAAACGCTTAACCAGATTGGCCTAGGGAGAAAATACACATACCGTTGTAATCGGGCGAGTTTCTACTTTCAGGTGCAATAGGAATTTTTGGGTTAGGTCAATCCGTTCGCGAGATATGTGTCTTTGAAGCTAAGAAATGGTTGAGAAGACAACAAATTTTTCGCAATTCTGGTGCTCCAAAGGCTTAACCAGAATGGGCTAGGGAAAAAATACACATACCGTTGTAATCGGGCGAGTTTCTACTTTCAGACGCAGCAGGAATTTTTGGGTTTGGTCAATCGGTTCGCGAGATATGGGAGTTTGAAGCTAAGAAATGGTTGAGAAGACAACAAATTTTTCGCAATTCTGCTGCTCCAAACGCTTAACCAGAATGGGCTAGGGAAAAAATACACATACCGTTGTAATCGGGCGACTTTCTACTTTCAGACGCAACAGGAATTTTTGCGTTAGGTCAATCCGTTCGCGAGATATGGGAGTTTGAAGCCAAGAAATGGTTGAAAAGGCAAAAAATTTTTCGCAATTCTGCTGCTCCAAACGCTTAACCGGAATGGCCTAGGGAAAAAATACACATACCGTTGTAATCGGGCGAGTTTCTACTTTCAGATGCGATAGGAATTTTTGGGTTAGACCAATCCGTTCGCGAGATATGGGAGTTTGAAGCTAAGAAGTGGTTGAGAAGACAACAAATTTTTCGCAATTCTACTGCTCTAAACGCTTAACCAGAATGGCCTAGGGAAAAAATACATATACCGTTGTAATCGGGCGAGTTTCTACCCTCAGACGCAACAGGAATTTTTGGGTTAGGTCAATCCGTTCGCGAGATGCGGGAGTTTGAAACCAAGAAATGGTTGAGAAGGCAAAAAATTTTTCGCAATTCTGCTGCTCCAAACGCTTAACCAGAATGGCCTAGGGAAAAACTACACATACCGTTGTAATCGCGCGGGTATCTACTTTCAGATGCAATAGGAATTTTTGGGTTAGGTCAATCCGTTCGCGAGATATGTGTCTTTGAAGCTAAGAAATGGTTGAGAAGACAACAAATTTTTCGCAATTCTGGTGCTCCAAAGGCTTAACCAGAATGGGCTAGGGAAAAAATACACATACCGTTGTAATCGGGCGAGTTTCTACTTTCAGACGCAGCAGGAATTTTTGGGTTTGGTCAATCGGTTCGCGAGATATGGGAGTTTGAAGCTAAGAAATGGTTGAGAAGACAACAAATTTTTCGCAATTCTGCTGCTCCAAACGCTTAACCAGAATAGGCTAGGGAAAAAATACACATACCGTTGTAATCGGGCGAGTTTCTGCTTGCAGACGCAACAGGAATTTTTGGGATAGGTCAATCCGTTTGCGAGATATGGGAGTTTGAAGCCAAGAAATGGTTGAGAAGGCAAAAAATTTTTCGCAATTCTGCTGCTCCAAACGCTTAACCAGAATGGCCTAGGGAAAAAATACACATACCGTTGTAATCGGGCGAGTTTCTACTTTCAGACGCAACAGGAATTTTTGGGTTAGGTCAATCCGTTCGCGAGATATGGGAGTTTGAAGCCAAGAAATGGTTGAGAAGGCAAAAAATTTTTCGCAATTCTGCTGCTCCAATCGCTTAACCAGAATGGCCTAGGGAAAAAATACACATACCGTTGTAATCGGGCGAGTTTCTACTTTCAGATGCAATATGAATTTTTGGGTTAGGTCAATCCGTTCGCGAGATATGGGAGTTTGAAGCCAAGAAATGGTTGAGAAGACAACAAATTTTTGGCAATTCTGCTGCTCCAAACGCTTAACCAGAATGGCCTAGGGAAAAAATACGTATACCTTTGTAATCGGGCGAGTTTCTACTTTCAGATACAATAGGAATTTTTGGGTTAGGTCAATCCGTTCGCGAGATATGTGTCTTTGAAGCTAAGAAATGGTTGAGAAGACAACAAATTTTTCGCAATTCTGGTGCTCCAAAGGCTTAACCAGAATGGGCTAGGGAAAAAATACACATACCGTTGTAGTCGGGCGAGTTTCTACTTTCAGACGCAGCAGGAATTTTTGGGTTAGGTCAATCCGTTCGCGAGATATGGGAGTTTGAAGCTAAGAAATGGTTGAGGAGACAACAAATTTTTCGCACTTCTGCTGCTCCAAACGCTTAACCAGAATGGCCCAGGGAAAAAATACACATACCGTTGCAATCGGGCGACTTTCTACTTTCAGACGCAACAGGAATTTTTGGGTTAAGTCAATCCGTTCGCGAGATATGGGAGTTTGAAGCCAAGAAATGGTTGAAAAGGCAAAAAATTTTTCGCAATTCTGCTGCTCCAAACGCTTAACCGGAATGGCCTGGGGAAAAAATACACATACCGTTGTAATCGGGCGAGTTTCTACTTTCAGATGCGATAGGAATTTTTGGGTTAGACCAATCCGTTCGCGAGATATGGGAGTTTGAAGCTAAGAAGTGGTTGGGAAGACAACAAATTTTTCGCAATTCTACTGCTCCAAACACTTAACCAGAATGGCCTAGGGAAAAAATACACATACCGTTGTAATCGGGCGAGTTTCTACCCTCAGACGCAACAGGAATTTTTGGGTTAGGTCAATCCGTTCGCGAGATGCGGGAGTTTGAAACCAAGAAATGGTTGAGAAGGCAAAAAATTTTTCGCAATTCTGCTGCTCCAAACGCTTAACCAGAATGGCCTAGGGAAAAACTACACATACCGTTGTAATCGCGCGGGTATCTACTTTCAGATGCAATAGGAATTTTTGGGTTAGGTCTATCCGTTCGCGAGATATGGGAGTTTGAAGCCAAGAAATGGTTGAGAGGGCAAAAAATTTTTCGCAATTCTGCTGCTCCAAACGCTTTACCAGAATGGCCTAGGGAGAAAATACACATACCGTTGTAATCGGGCGAGTTTCTACTTTCAGATGCAATAGGAATTTTTGGGTTAGGTCAATCCGTTCGCGAGATATGTGTCTTTGAAGCTAAGAAATGGTTGAGAAGACAACAAATTTTTCGCAATTCTGGTGCTCCAAAGGCTTAACCAGAATGGGCTAGGGAAAAAATACACATACCGTTGTAATCGGGCGAGTTTCTACTTTCAGACGCAGCAGGAATTTTTGGGTTTGGTCAATCGGTTCGCGAGATATGGGAGTTTGAAGCTAAGAAATGGTTGAGAAGACAACAAATTTTTCGCAATTCTGCTGCTCCAAACGCTTAACCAGAATGGGCTAGGGAAAAAATACACATACCGTTGTAATCGGGCGAGTTTCTGCTTGCAGACGTAACAGGAATTTTTGGGATAGGTCAATCCGTTCGCGAGATATGGGAGTTTGAAGCCAAGAAATGGTTGAGAAGGCAAAAAATTTTTCGCAATTCTGCTGCTCCAAACGCTTAACCAGAATGGCCTAGGGAAAAAATACACATACCGTTGTAATCGGGCGAGTTTCTACTTTCAGACGCAACAGGAATTTTTGGGTTAGGTCAATCCGTTCGCGAGATATGGGAGTTTGAAGCCAAGAAATGGTTGAGAAGGCAAAAAATTTTTCGCAATTCTGCTGCCCCAATCGCTTAACCAGAATGGCCTAGGGAAAAAATACACATACCGTTGTAATCGGGCGAGTTTCTACTTTCAGATGCAATATGAATTTTTGGGTTAGGTCAATCCGTTCGCGAGATATGGGAGTTTGAAGCCAAGAAATGGTTGAGAAGACAACAAATTTTTCGCAATTCTGCTGCTCCAAACGCTTAACCAGAATGGCCTAGGGAAAAAATACCCATACCGTTGTAATCGGACGAGTTTCTTCTTTCAGTTACAATAGGAATTTTTGGGTTAGGTCAATCCGTTCGTGAGATATGGGAGTTTGAAGCCAAGAAATGGTTAAGAAGGCAAAAAATTTTCCGCAATTCTGCTGCTCCAAACGCTTAACCAGAATGGCCCAGGGAAAAAATACACATACCGTTGTAATCGGGCGACTTTCTACTTTCAGACGCAACAGGAATTTTTGGGTTAGGTCAATCCGTTCGCGAGATATGGGAGTTTGAAGCTAAGAAATGGTTGAAAAGGCAAAAAATTTTTCGCAATTCGGCTGCTCCAAACGCTTAACCGGAATGGCCTAGGGAAAAAATACACATACCGTTGTAATCGGGCGAGTTTCTACTTTCAGATGCGATAGGAATTTTTGGGTTAGACCAATCCGTTCGCGAGATATGGGAGTTTGAAGCCAAGAAATGGTTGAGAAGACAACAAATTTTTCGCAATTCTGCTGCTCCAAACGCTTAACCAGAATGGCCTAGGGAAAAAATACCCATACCGTTGTAATCGGACGAGTTTCTACTTTCAGATGCGATAGGAATTTTTGGGTTAGACCAATCCGTTCGCGAGATGCGGGAGTTTGAAACCAAGAAATGGTTGAGAAGGCAAAAAATTTTTCGCAATTCTGCTGCTCCAAACGCTTAACCAGAATGGCCTAGGGAAAAACTACACATACCGTTGTAATCGCGCGGGTATCTACTTTCAGATGCAATAGGAATTTTTGGGTTAGGTCAATCCGTTCGCGAGATATGGGAGTTTGAAGCCAAGAAATGGTTGAGAGGGCAAAAAATTTTTCGCAATTCTGCTGCTCCAAACGCTTAACCAGATTGGCCTAGGGAGAAAATACACATACCGTTGTAATCGGGCGAGTTTCTACTTTCAGACGCAACAGGAATTTTTGGGTTAGGTCAATCCGTTCGCGAGATATGGGAGTTTGAAGCCAAGAAATGGTTGAGAAGGCAAAAAATTTTTCGCAATTCTGCTGCTCCAATCGCTTAACCAGAATGGCCTAGGGAAAAAAATACACATACCGTTGTAATCGGGCGAGTTTCTACTTTCAGATGCAATATGAATTTTTGGGTTAGGTCAATCCGTTCGCGAGATATGGGAGTTTGAAGCCAAGAAATGGTTGAGAAGACAACAAATTTTTCGCAATTCTGCTGCTCCAAACGCTTAACCAGAATGGCCTAGGGAAAAAATACCGATACCGTTGTAATCGGACGAGTTTCTTCTTTCAGCTACAATAGGAATTTTTGGGTTAGGTCAATCCGTTCGTGAGATATGGGAGTTTGAAGCCAAGAAATGGTTAAGAAGGCAAAAAATTTTCCGCAATTCTGCTGCTCCAAACGCTTAACCAGAATGGCCCAGGGAAAAAATACACATACCGTTGTAATCGGGCGACTTTCTACTTTCAGACGCAACAGGAATTTTTGGGTTAGGTCAATCCGTTCGCGAGATATGGGAGTTTGAAGCTAAGAAATGGTTGAAAAGGCAAAAAATTTTTCGCAATTCGGCTGCTCCAAACGCTTAACCGGAATGGCCTAGGGAAAAAATACACATACCGTTGTAATCGGGCGAGTTTCTACTTTCAGATGCGATAGGAATTTTTGGGTTAGACCAATCCGTTCGCGAGATATGGGAGTTTGAAGCTAAGAAGTGGTTGAGAAGACAACAAATTTTTCGCAATTCTACTGCTCCAAACGCTTAACCAGAATGGCCTAGGGAAAAAATACACATACCGTTGTAATCGGGCGAGTTTCTACTTTCAGATGCGATAGGAATTTTTGGGTTAGACCAATCCGTTCGCGAGATGCGGGAGTTTGAAACCAAGAAATGATTGAGAAGGCAAAAAATTTTTCGCAATTCTGCTGCTCCAAACGCTTAACCAGAATGGCCTAGGGAAAAACTACACATACCGTTGTAATCGCGCGGGTATCTACTTTCAGATGCAATAGGAATTTTTGGGTTAGGTCAATCCGTTCGCGAGATATGGGAGTTTGAAGCCAAGAAATGGTTGAGAGGGCAAAAAATTTTTCGCAATTCTGCTGCTCCAAACGCTTAACCAGATTGGCCTAGGGAGAAAATACACATACCGTTGTAATCGGGCGAGTTTCTACTTTCAGGTGCAATAGGAATTTTTGGGTTAGGTCAATCCGTTCGCGAGATATGTGTCTTTGAAGCTAAGAAATGGTTGAGAAGACAACAAATTTTTCGCAATTCTGGTGCTCCAAAGGCTTAACCAGAATGGGCTAGGGAAAAAATACACATACCGTTGTAATCGGGCGAGTTTCTACTTTCAGACGCAGCAGGAATTTTTGGGTTTGGTCAATCGGTTCGCGAGATATGGGAGTTTGAAGCTAAGAAATGGTTGAGAAGACAACAAATTTTTCGCAATTCTGCTGCTCCAAACGCTTAACCAGAATGGGCTAGGGAAAAAATACACATACCGTTGTAATCGGGCGAGTTTCTGCTTGCAGACGCAACAGGAATTTTTGGGATAGGTCAATCCGTTCGCGAGATATGGGAGTTTGAAGCCAAGAAATGGTTGAGAAGGCAAAAAATTTTTCGCAATTCTGCTGCTCCAAACGCTTAACCAGAATGGGCTAGGGAAAAAATACACATACCGTTGTAATCGGGCGAGTTTCTACTTTCAGATGCAATAGGAATTTTTCGGTTAGGTCAATCCGTTCGCGAGATATGGGAGTTTGAAGCTAAGAAATGGTTGAGGAGACAACAAATTTTTCGCACTTCTGCTGCTCCAAACGCTTAACCAGAATGGCCCAGGGAAAAAATACACATACCGTTGTAATCGGGCGACTTTCTACTTTCAGACGCAACAGGAATTTTTGCGTTAGGTCAATCCGTTCGCGAGATATGGGAGTTTGAAGCTAAGAAATGGTTGAGTAGACAACAAATTTTTCGCAATTCTGCTGCTCCAAACGCTTAACCAGAATGGGCTAGGGAAAAAATACACATACCGTTGTAATCGCGCGAGTTTCTACTTTCAGATGCAATAGGAATTTTTGGGTTGGGTCAATCCGTTCGCAAGATGTGGGAGTTTGAGGCTAAGAAATGGTTGACAAGACAACAAATTTTTCGCAATTCTGCTGCTCCAAACGCTTTACCAGAGTGGCCTATGGGAAAAATACGTATACCGTTGTAATCGGGCGAGTTTCTACTTTCAGTCGCAGACGGAATTTTTGGGTTTGGTCAATCCGTTCGCGAGATATGTGACTGTGAAGCTAAGAAATGGTTGAGAAGACAACAAATTTTTCGCAATTCTGCTGCTCCAAACGCTTAACCAGAACGGGCTAGGGAAAAAATACACATACCGTTGTAATCGGGCGAGTTTATACATTCAGACGCAACAGGAATTTTTGGGTTAGGTCAATCCGTTCGCGAGATATGGGAGTTTGAAGCTAAGAAATGGTTGAGAAGACAACAAATTTTTCCCAATTCTGCTGCTCCAAACGCTTAACCAGAATGGCCTAGGGAAAAAATACGCATACCGTTGTAATCGGACGAGTTTCTACTTTCAGTTACAATAGGAATTTTTGGGTTAGGTCAAGCCGTTCGCGAGATATGGGAGTTTGAAGCTAAAAAGTGGTTGAGAAGACAACAAATTTATCGCACTTCTGCTGCTCCAAACGCTTAACCAGAATGGCCCAGGGAAAAAATACACATACCCATGTAATCGGGCGAGTTTCTACTTTCAGACGCAACAGGAATTTTTGGGTTAGGTGAATCCGTTCCCGAGATATGGGAGTTTGAAGCCAAGAAATGGTTGAAAAGGCAAAAAATTTTTCGCAATTCTGTTGCTCCAAACGCTTAACCGGAATGGCCTAGGGAAAAAATACACATACCGTTGTAATCGGGCGAGTTTCTACTTTCAGACGCAACAGGAATTTTTGGGTTAGGCCAATCCGTTCGCGAGATGTGGGAGTTTGAAGCCAAGAAATGGTTGAGAAGGCAAAAAATTTTTCGCAATTCTGCTGCACCAAACGCTTAACCAGAATGGCCTAGGGAAAAAATACACATACCGTTGTAATCGGGCGAGTTTCTACTTTCAGATGCAATATGAATTTTTGGGTTAGGTCAATCTGTTCGCGAGATATGGGAGTTTGAAGCCAAGAAATGGTTGAGAAGACAACAAATTTTTCGCAATTCTGCTGCTCCAAACGCTTAGCCAGAATGGCCTAGGGAAAAAATACACGTACCGTTGTAATCGGGCGAGTTTCTACCCTCAGACGCAACAGGAATTTTTGGGTTAGGTCAATCCGTTCGTGAGATGCGGGAGTTTGAAACCAAGAAATGGTTGAGAAGGCAAAAAATTTCTCGCAATTCTGCTGCTCCAAACGCTTAACCAGAATGGCCTAGGGAAAAACTACACATACCGTTGTAATCGCGCGGGTATCTACTTTCAGATGCAATAGGAATTTTTGGGTTAGGTCAATCCGTTCGCGAGATATGGGAGTTTCAAGCCAAGAAATGGTTGAGAAGGCAAAAATTTTTTCGCAATTCTGCTGCTCCAAACGCTTAAGCAGAATGGCCTAGGGAGAAAATACACATACCGTTGTAATCGGGCGAGTTTCTACTTTCAGATGCAATAGGAATTTTTGGGTTAGGTCAATCCGTTCGCGAGATATGGGAGTTTCAAGCCAAGAAATGGTTGAGAAGACAACAAATTTTTCGCAATTCTGCTGCTCCAAACGCTTAACCAGAATGGGCTAGGGAAAAAATACACATACCGTTGTAATCGGGCGAGTTTCTACTTGCAGACGCAACAGGAATTTTTGGGTTAGGTCAATCCGTTCGCGAGAAATGGGAGTTTGAAGCCAAGAAATGGTTGAGAAGGCAAAAAATTTTTCGCAATTCTGCTGCTCCAAACGCTTAACCAGAATGGCCTAGGGAAAAAATACCCATACCGTTGTAATCGGACGAGTTTCTTCTTTCAGTTACAATAGGAATTTTTGGGTTAGGTCAATCCGTTCGTGAGATATGGGAGTTTGAAGCCAAGAAATGGTTAAGAAGGCAAAAAATTTTCCGCAATTCTGCTGCTCCAAACGCTTAACCAGAATGGCCCAGGGAAAAAATACACATACCGTTGTAATCGGGCGAGTTTCTACTTTGAGACGCAACAGGAATTTTTGGGTTAGGTCAATGCGTTCGCGAGATATGGGAGTTTGAAGCTAAGAAATGGTTGAAAAGGCAAAAAATTTTTCGCAATTCTGCTGCTCCAAACGCTTAACCGGAATGGCCTAGGGAAAAAATACACATACCGTTGTAATCGGGCGAGTTTCTACTTTCAGATGCGATAGGAATTTTTGGGTTAGACCAATCCGTTCGCGAGATATGGGAGTTTGAATCTAAGAAGTGGTTGAGAGGACAACAAATATTTCGCAATTCTGCTGCTCCAATCGCTAAACCGGAATGGCCTAGGGAAAAAATACACATACCGTTGTAATCGGGCGAGTTTCTACCCTCAGACGCAACAGGAATTTTTGGGTTAGGTCAATCCGTTCGTGAGATGCGGGAGTTTGAAACCAAGAAATGGTTGAGAAGGCAAAAAATTTCTCTCAATTCTGCTGCTCCAAACGCTTAACCAGAATGGCCTAGGGAAAAACTACACATACCGTTGTAATCGCGCGGGTATCTACTTTCAGACGCAACAGAAATTTTTGGGTTAGGTCAATCCGTTCGCGAGATATGGGAGTTCGAAGCCAAGAAATGGTTGAGAAGGCAAAAAATTTTTCGCAATTCTGCTGCTCCAAGCGTTTAACCGGAATGGTCTAGAGAAAAAATACACATACCGTTGTAATCGGGCGAGTTTCTACTTTCAGATGCAATAGGAATTTTTGGGTTGGGTCAATCCGTTCGCAAGATATGGGAGTTTGAAGCCTAGAAATGGTTGAGAAGGCAAAAAATTTTTCGCAATTCTGCTGCTCCAATCGCTTAAACAGAATGGCCTAGGGAAAAAATACACATACTGTTGTAATCGCGCGAGTTTCTACTTTCAGATGCAATAGGAATTTTTGGGTTGGGTCAATCCGTTCGCAAGATGTGGGAGTTTGAAGCTAAGAAATGGTTGACAAGACAACAAATTTTTCGCAATTCTGCTGCTCCAAACGCTTTACCAGAGTGGCCTATGGGAAAAATACGTATACCGTTGTAATCGGGCGAGTTTCTACTTTCAGTCGCAGACGGAATTTTTGGGTTTGGTCAATCCGTTCGCGAGATATGTGACTGTGAAGCTAAGAAATGGTTGAGAAGACAACAAATTTTTCGCAATTCTGCTGCTCCAAACGCTTAACCAGAACGGGCTAGGGAAAAAATACACATACCGTTGTAATCGGGCGAGTTTATACATTCAGACGCAACAGGAATTTTTGGGTTAGGTCAATCCGTTCGCGAGATATGGGAGTTTGAAGCTAAGAAATGGTTGAGAAGACAACAAATTTTTCCCAATTCTGCTGCTCCAAACGCTTAACCAGAATGGCCTACGGAAAAAATACGCATACCGTTGTAATCGGACGAGTTTCTACTTTCAGTTACAATAGGAATTTTTGGGTTAGGTCAAGCCGTTCGCGAGATATGGGAGTTTGAAGCTAAAAAGTGGTTGAGAAGACAACAAATTTATCGCACTTCTGCTGCTCCAAACGCTTAACCAGAATGGCCCAGGGAAAAAATACACATACCCATGTAATCGGGCGAGTTTCTACTTTCAGACGCAACAGGAATTTTTGGGTTAGGTGAATCCGTTCCCGAGATATGGGAGTTTGAAGCCAAGAAATGGTTGAAAAGGCAAAAAATTTTTCGCAATTCTGTTGCTCCAAACGCTTAACCGGAATGGCCTAGGGAAAAAATACACATACCGTTGTAATCGGGCGAGTTTCTACTTTCAGACGCAACAGGAATTTTTGGGTTAGGCCAATCCGTTCGCGAGATGTGGGAGTTTGAAGCCAAGAAATGGTTGAGAAGGCAAAAAATTTTTCGCAATTCTGCTGCTCCAAACGCTTAACCAGAATGGCCTAGGGAAAAAATACACATACCGTTGTAATCGGGCGAGTTTCTACTTTCAGATGCAATATGAATTTTTGGGTTAGGTCAATTTGTTCGCGAGATATGGGAGTTTGAAGCCAAGAAATGGTTGAGAAGACAACAAATTTTTCGCAATTCTGCTGCTCCAAACGCTTAGCCAGAATGGCCTAGGGAAAAAATACACGTACCGTTGTAATCGGGCGAGTTTCTACCCTCAGACGCAACAGGAATTTTTGGGTTAGGTCAATCCGTTCGTGAGATGCGGGAGTTTGAAACCAAGAAATGGTTGAGAAGGCAAAAAATTTCTCGCTATTCTGCTGCTCCAAACGCTTAACCAGAATGGCCTAGGGAAAAACTACACATACCGTTGTAATCGCGCGGGTATCTACTTTCAGATGCAATAGGAATTTTTGGGTTAGGTCAATCCGTTCGCGAGATATGGGAGTTTCAAGCCAAGAAATGGTTGAGAAGGCAAAAAATTTTTCGCAATTCTGCTGCTCCAAACGCTTAAGCAGAATGGCCTAGGGAGAAAATACACATACCGTTGTAATCGGGCGAGTTTCTACTTTCAGATGCAATAGGAATTTTTGGGTTAGGTCAATCCGTTCGCGAGATATGGGAGTTTCAAGCCAAGAAATGGTTGAGAAGACAACAAATTTTTCGCAATTCTGCTGCTCCAAACGCTTAACCAGAATGGGCTAGGGAAAAAATACACATACCGTTGTAATCGGGCGAGTTTCTACTTGCAGACGCAACAGGAATTTTTGGGTTAGGTCAATCCGTTCGCGAGAAATGGGAGTTTGAAGCCAAGAAATGGTTGAGAAGGCAAAAAATTTTTCGCAATTCTGCTGCTCCAAACGCTTAACCAGAATGGCCTAGGGAAAAAATACCCATACCGTTGTAATCGGACGAGTTTCTTCTTTCAGTTACAATAGGAATTTTTGGGTTAGGTCAATCCGTTCGTGAGATATGGGAGTTTGAAGCCAAGAAATGGTTAAGAAGGCAAAAAATTTTCCACAATTCTGCTGCTCCAAACGCTTAACCAGAATGGCCCAGGGAAAAAATACACATACCGTTGTAATCGGGCGAGTTTCTACTTTGAGACGCAACAGGAATTTTTGGGTTAGGTCAATGCGTTCGCGAGATATGGGAGTTTGAAGCTAAGAAATGGTTGAAAAGGCAAAAAATTTTTCGCAATTCTGCTGCTCCAAACGCTTAACCGGAATGGCCTAGGGAAAAAATACACATACCGTTGTAATCGGGCGAGTTTCTACTTTCAGATGCGATAGGAATTTTTGGGTTAGACCAATCCGTTCGCGAGATATGGGAGTTTGAATCTAAGAAGTGGTTGAGAGGACAACAAATTTTTCGCAATTCTGCTGCTCCAATCGCTAAACCGGAATGGCCTAGGGAAAAAATACACATACCGTTGTAATCGGGCGAGTTTCTACTTTCAGATGCGATAGGAATTTTTGGGTTAGACCAATCCGTTCGCGAGATATGGGAGTTTGAAGCTAAGAAGTGGTTGAGAAGACAACAAATTTTTCGCAATTCTACTGCTCCAAACGCTTAACCAGAAAGGCCTAGGGAAAAAATACACATACCGTTGTAATCGGGCGAGTTTCTACCCTCAGACGCAACAGGAATTTTTGGGTTAGGTCAATCCGTTCGTGAGATGCGGGAGTTTGAAACCAAGAAATGGTTGAGAAGGCAAAAAATTTCTCGCAATTCTGCTGCTCCAAACGCTTAACCAGAATGGCCTAGGGAAAAACTACACATACCGTTGTAATCGCGCGGGTATCTACTTTCAGATGCAATAGGAATTTTTGGGTTAGGTCAATCCGTTCGCGAGATATGGGAGTTTCAAGCCAAGAAATGGTTGAGAAGCCAAAAAATTTTTCGCAATTCTGCTGCTCCAAACGCATAACCAGAATGGCCTAGGGAGAAAATACACATACCGTTGTAATCGGGCGAGTTTCTACTTTCAGATAAAATAGGAATTTTTGGGTTAGGTCAATCCGTTAGCGAGAGTTGTGTCTTTGAAGCTAAGAAATGGTTGAGAAGACAACAAATTTTTCGCAATTCTGCTGCTCCAAACGCTTAACCAGAATGGACTAGGGAAAAAATACACATACCTTTGTAATCGGGCGAGTTTCTACTTTCAGACGCAACAGGAATTTTTGGGTTAGGTCAATCCGTTCGCGAGATATGGGAGTTTGAAGCCAAGAAATTGTTGAGAAGGCAAAAAATTTTTCCCAATTCTGCTGCTCCAAGCGCTTAACCGGAATGGCCTAGGGAAAAAATACACATACCGTTGTAATCGGGCGAGTTTCTACTTTCAGATGAAATAGGAAATTTTGCGTCAGGTCAATCCGTTCGCGAGATGTGGAAGTTTGAAAATAAGAAATGCTTGACAAGACAACAAATTTTTCGCAATTCTGCTGCTCCAAACGCTTAATCAGAATGGCCTAGGGAAAAAATACGTATACGTTTGGAATCGGGCGAGTTTCTACTTTCAGACGCAGAAAGAATTTTTGGGTTTGGTCAATCCGTTCGCGAGATATGTGTCTTTGAAGCTAAGAAATGGTTGAGAAGACAACAAATTTTTCGCAATTCTGGTGCTCCAAACGCTTAACCAGAATGGGCTAGGGAAAAAATACACATACCGTTGTAATCTGGCGAGTTTCTACTTTCAGACGCAACAGGAATTTTTGGGTTAGGTCAATCCGTTCGCGAGATATGGGAGTTTGAAGCCAAGAAATGGTTGAGAAGGCAAAAAATTTTTCGCAATTCTGCTGCTCCAAGCGTTTAACCGGAATGGTCTAGAGAAAAAATACACATACCGTTGTAATCGGGCGACTTTCTACTTTCAGATGCAATAGGAATTTTTGGGTTAGGTCAATCCGTTCGCGTGATATGGGGGTTTGAAGCTAAGAAATGGTTGAGAAGACAACAAATTTTTCGCACTTCTGCTGCTCCAAACGCTTAACCAGAATGGCCTAGTGAAAAAATACGCATACCGTTGTAATCGGGCGAGTTTCTACTTTCAGACGCAGCAGGAATTTTTGGGTTTGGTCAATGGGTTCGCGAGATATGGGAGTTTGAAGCCAAGAAATGGTTGAGAAGGCACAAAATTTTTCGTAATTCTGCTGCTCCAAGCGTTTAACCGGAATGGTCTAGGGAAAAAAAACACATAGCGTTGTAATCGGGCGAGTTTCTACTTTCAGATGCAATAGGAATTTTTCGGTTAGGTCAATCCGTTCGCGAGATATGAGAGTTTGAAGCTAAGAAATGGTTGAGGAGACAACAAATTTTTCGCAATTCTGCTGCTCCAAACGCTTAACCAGAATGGGCTAGGGAAAAAATACACATACCGTTGTAATCGGGCGAGTTTCTACTATCAGACGCAGACGGAATTTTTGGGTTTGGTCAACCCGTTCGCGAGATATGTGACTTTGAAGCTAAGAAAAGGTTGAGAAGACAACAAATTTTTCGCAATTCTGCTGCTCCAAACGCTTAACCAGAATGGGCTAGGGAAAAAATACACATACCGTTGTAATCGGGCGAGTTTCTACTTGCAGACGCTACAGGAATTTTTGCGTTAGGTCAATCCGTTCGCGAGATGTGGGAGTTTGAAGCCAAGAAATGGTTGAGAAGGCAAAAAATTCTTCGCAATTCTGCTGCTCCAAACGCTTAACCAGAATGGGCTAGGGAAAAAATACACATACCGTTGTAATCTGGCGAGTTTCTACTTTCAGACGCAACAGGAATTTTTGGGTTAGGTCAATCCGTTCGCGAGATATGGGAGTTTGAAGCCAAGAAATGGTTGAGAAGGCAAAAAATTTTTCGCAATTCTGCTGCTCCAAGCGTTTAACCGGAATGGTCTAGAGAAAAAATACACATACCGTTGTAATCCGGCGAGTTTCTGCTTTCAGATGCAATAGGAATTTTTGGGTTAGGTCAATCCTTTCGCGTGATATGGGGGTTTGAAGCTAAGAAATGGTTGAGAAGACAACAAATTTTTCGCACTTCTGCTGCTCCAAACGCTTAACCAGAATGGCCTAGTGAAAAAATACGCATACCGTTGTAATCGGGCGAGTTTCTACTTTCAGACGCAGCAGGAATTTTTGGGTTAGGTCAATCCGTTCGCGAGATATGGGAGTTTGAAGCCAAGAAATGGTTGAGAAGGCAAAAAATTTTTCGCAATTCTGCTGCTCCAAGCGTTTAACCGGAATGGTCTAGGGAAAAAATACACATACCGTTGTAATCGGGCGAGTTTCTACTTTCAGATGCAATAGGAATTTTTCGGTTAGGTCAATCCGTTCGCGAGATATGAGAGTTTGAAGCTAAGAAATGGTTGAGGAGACAACAAATTTTTCGCAATTCTGCTGCTCCAAACGCTTAACCAGAATGGGCTAGGGAAAAAATACACATACCGTTGTAATCGGGCGAGTTTCTACTATCAGACGCAGACGGAATTTTTGGGTTTGGTCAACCCGTTCGCGAGATATGTGACTTTGAAGCTAAGAAATGGTTGAGAAGACAACAAATTTTTCGCAATTCTGCTGCTCCAAACGCTTAACCAGAATGGGCTAGGGAAAAAATACACATACCGTTGTAATCGGGCGAGTTTCTACTTGCAGACGCTACAGGAATTTTTGGGTTAGGTCAATCCGTTCGCGAGATGTGGGAGTTTGAAGCCAAGAAATGGTTGAGAAGGCAAAAAATTCTTCGCAATTCTGCTGCTCCAAACGCTTAACCAGAATGGGCTAGGGAAAAAATACACATACCGTTGTAATCGGGCGAGTTTCTACTTTCAGACGCAGACGGAATTTTTGGGTTTGGTCAATCCGTTCGCGAGATATGTCTTTGAAGCTAAGAAATGGTTGAGAAGACAACAAATTTTTCGCACTTTTGCTGCTCCAAACGCTTAACTAGAATGGCCTAGTGAAAAAATACGCATACCGTTGTAATCGGGCGAGTTTCTACTTTCAGACGCAGCAGGAATTTTTGGGTTAGGTCAATCCGTTCGCGAGATATGGGAGTTTGAAGCCAAGAAATGGTTGAGAAGGCAAAAAATTTTTCGCAATTCTGCTGCTCCAAGCGTTTAACCGGAATGGTCTAGAGAAAAAATACACATACCGTTGTAATCGGGCGAGTTTCTACTTTCAGATGCAATAGGAATTTTTGGGTTAGGTCAATCCGTTCGCGAGATATGGGAGTTTGAAGCTAAGAAATGGTTGAGGAGACAACAAATTTTTCGCACTTCTGCTGCTCCAAACGCTTAACCAGAATGGCCCAGGGAAAAAACACACATACCGTTGTAATCGGGCGAGTTTCTACTTTCAGACGCAACAGGAATTTTTGGGTTAGGTCAATCCGTTCGCGAGATATGGGAGTTTGAAGCCAAGAAATGGTTGAAAAGGCAAAAAATTTTTCGCAATTCTGCTGCTCCAAACGCTTAACCGGAATGGCCTAGGGAAAAAATACACATACCGTTGTAATCGGGCGAGTTTCTACTTTCTGATGCAATAGGAATTTTTGGGGTAGGCCAATCCGTTCGCGAGATATGGGAGTTTGAAGCTAAGAAGTGGTTGAGAAGACAACAAATTTTTCGCAATTCTACTGCTCCAAACGCTTAGCCAGAATGGCCTAGGGAAAAAATACACATACCGTTGTAATCGGGCGAGTTTCTACTTTCAGACGCAACAGGAATGTTTGGGTTAGGTCAATCCGTTCGCGAGATGTGGGGGTTTGAAGCCAAGAAATGGTTGAGAAGGCAAAAAATTTTTCGCAATTCTGCTGCTCCAAACGCTTAACCAGAATGGCCTAGGGAAAAAATACACATACCGTTGTAATCGCGCGAGTTTCTACTGTCAGATGCAATAGGAATTTTTGGGTTAGGTCTATCCGTTCGCATGACATGGGAGTTTGAAGCCAAGAAATGGTTGAGAAGGCAAAAAATTTTTCGCAATTCTGCTGCTCCAATCGCTTAACCAGAATGGCCTAGGGAAAAAATACACATACCGTTGTAATCGGGCGAGTTTCTACTTTTAGATGCAATATGAATTTTTGGGTTTGGTCAATCTGTTCGCGAGATATGGGAGTTTGAAGCCAAGAAATGGTTGAGAAGACAACAAATTTTTCGCAATTCTGCTGCTCCAAACGCTTAACCAGAATGGCCTAGGGAAAAAATACACATACCGTTGTAATCGGGCGAGTTTCTACTTTCAGATGCAATATGAATTTTTGGGTTAGGTCAATCCGTTCGCGAGATATGGGAGTTTGAAGCCAAGAAATGATTGAGAAGACAACACATTTTTCGCAATTCTGCTGCTCCAAACGCTTAACCAGAATGGCCAAGGGAAAAAATACCCATACCGTTGTAATCGGACGAGTTTCTACTTTCAGTTACAATAGGAATTTTTGGGTTAGGTCAATCCGTTCGTGAGATATGGGAGTTTGAAGCCAAGAAATGGTTAAGAAGGCAAAAAATTTTCCGCAATTCTGCTGCTCCAAACGCTTAACCAGAATGGCCTAGGGAAAAAAAAACACATACCGTTGTAATCGGGCGAGTTTCTACTTTCAGATGCAATAGGAAATTTTACGTTAGGTCAATCCGTTCGCGAGATATGGGAGTTTGAAGCTAAGATATGGTTGAGAAGACAACAAATTTTTCGCACTTCTGCTGCTCCAAACGCTTAACCAGAATGGCCTAGGGAAAAAATACACATACTGTTGTAATCGGGCGAGTTTCTGCTTTCAGACGCAACAGGAATTTTTGCGTTAGGTCAATCCGTTCGCGAGATGTGGGAGTTTGAAGCTAAGAAATGGTTGACAAGACAACAAATTTTTCGCAATTCTGTTGCTCCAAACGCTTTACCAGAATGGCCTAGGGGAAAAATACGTATACCGTTGTAATCGGGCGAGTTTCTACTTTTAGATGCAATATGAATTTTTGGGTTTGGTCAATCTGTTCGCGAGATATGGGAGTTTGAAGCCAAGAAATGGTTGAGAAGACAACAAATTTTTCGCAATTCTGCTGCTCCAAACGCTTAACCAGAATGGCCTAGGGAAAAAATACACATACCGTTGTAATCGGGCGAGTTTCTACTTTCAGATGCAATATGAATTTTTGGGTTAGGTCAATCCGTTCGCGAGATATGGGAGTTTGAAGCTAAGAAATGGTTGAGAAGACAACAAATTTTTCGCAATTCTGCTGCTCCAAACGCTTAACCAGAATGGGCTAGGGAAAAAATACACATACCGTTGTAATCGGGCGAGTTTCTACTTTCAGACGCAGACGGAATTTTTGGGTTTGGTCAATCCGTTCGCGAGATATGTGACTTTGAAGCTAAGAAATGGTTGAGAAGACAACAAATTTTTCGCAATTCTGGTGCTCCAAACGCTTAACCAGAATGGGCTAGGGAAAAAATACACATACCGTTGTAATCGGGCGAGTTTCTACTTTCAGACGCAACAGGAATTTTTGGGTTAGGTCAATCCGTTCGCAAGATATGGGAGTTTGAAACCTAGAAATGGTTGAGAAGGCAAAAAATTTTTCGCAATTCTGCTGCTCCAATCGCTTAACCAAAATGGCCTGGGGAAAAAATACACATACCGTTGTAATCGGGCGAGTTTCTACTTTCAGATGCAATATGAATTTTTGGGTTAGGTCAATCCGTTCGCGAGATATGGGAGTTTGAAGCCAAGAAATGGTTGAGAAGACAACAAATTTTTCGCAATTCTGCTGCTCCAAACGCTTAACCAGAATGGCCTAGGGAAAAAATACCCATACCGTTGTAATCGGACGAGTTTCTACTTTCAGTTACAATAGGAATTTTTGGGTTAGGTCAATTCGTTCGCGAGATATGGGAGTTTGAAGCTAAAAAGTGGTTGAGAAGACAACAAATTTTTCGCAATTCTACTGCTCCAAACGCTTAGCCAGAATGGCCTAGGGAAAAAATACGCATACCGTTGTAATCGGGCGAGTTTCTACTTTCAGATGCAATAGGAATTTTTGGGTTAGGTCAAGCCGTTCGCGTGATATGGGAGTTTGAAGCCAAGAAATGGTTGAAAAGGCAAAAAATTTTTCGCAATTCTGCTGCTCCAAACGCTTAACCGGAATGGCCTAGGGAAAAAATACACATACCGTTGTAATCGGGCGAGTTTCTACTTTCAGATGCAATAGGAATTTTTGGGTTAGGCCAATCCGTTCGCGAGATATGGGAGTTTGAAGCTAAGAAGTGGTTGAGAAGACAACAAATTTTTCGCAATTCTGCTGCTCCAAACGCTTAACCAGAATGGGCTAGGGAAAAAATACACATACCATTGTAATCGGGCGAGTTTCTACTTTCAGACGCAACAGGAATTTTTGGGTTAGGTCAATCCGTTCGCGAGATGTGGGAGTTTGAAGCCAAGAAATGGTTGAGAAGGCAAAAAATTTTTCGCAAATCTGCTGCTCCAAACGCTTAACCAGAATGGCCTAGGGAAAAAATACACATACCGTTGTAATCGGGCGAGTTTCTACTTTCAGACGCAGACGGAATTTTTGGGTTAGGCCAATCCGTTCGCGAGATATGGGAGTTTGAAGCTAAGAAGTGGTTGAGAAGACAACAAATTCTTCGCAATTCTACTGCTCCAAACGCTTAACCAGAATGGGCTAGGGAAAAAATACACATACCGTTGTAATCGGGCGAGTTTCTACTTTCAGACGCAGACGGAATTTTTGGGTTTGGTCAATCCGTTCGCGAGATATGTCTTTGAAGCTAAGAAATGGTTGAGAAGACAACAAATTTTTCGCACTTTTGCTGCTCCAAACGCTTAACTAGAATGGCCTAGTGAAAAAATACGCATACCGTTGTAATCGGGCGAGTTTCTACTTTCAGACGCAGCAGGAATTTTTGGGTTAGGTCAATCCGTTCGCGAGATATGGGAGTTTGAAGCCAAGAAATGGTTGAGAAGGCAAAAAATTTTTCGCAATTCTGCTGCTCCAAGCGTTTAACCGGAATGGTCTAGAGAAAAAATACACATACCGTTGTAATCGGGCGAGTTTCTACTTTCAGATGCAATAGGAATTTTTGGGTTAGGTCAATCCGTTCGCGAGATATGGGAGTTTGAAGCTAAGAAATGGTTGAGGAGACAACAAATTTTTCGCACTTCTGCTGCTCCAAACGCTTAACCAGAATGGCCCAGGGAAAAAACACACATACCGTTGTAATCGGGCGAGTTTCTACTTTCAGACGCAACAGGAATTTTTGGGTTAGGTCAATCCGTTCGCGAGATATGGGAGTTTGAAGCCAAGAAATGGTTGAAAAGGCAAAAAATTTTTCGCAATTCTGCTGCTCCAAACGCTTAACCGGAATGGCCTAGGGAAAAAATACACATACCGTTGTAATCGGGCGAGTTTCTACTTTCTGATGCAATAGGAATTTTTGGGGTAGGCCAATCCGTTCGCGAGATATGGGAGTTTGAAGCTAAGAAGTGGTTGAGAAGACAACAAATTTTTCGCAATTCTACTGCTCCAAACGCTTAGCCAGAATGGCCTAGGGAAAAAATACACATACCGTTGTAATCGGGCGAGTTTCTACTTTCAGACGCAACAGGAATGTTTGGGTTAGGTCAATCCGTTCGCGAGATGTGGGGGTTTGAAGCCAAGAAATGGTTGAGAAGGCAAAAAATTTTTCGCAATTCTGCTGCTCCAAACGCTTAACCAGAATGGCCTAGGGAAAAAATACACATACCGTTGTAATCGCGCGAGTTTCTACTGTCAGATGCAATAGGAATTTTTGGGTTAGGTCAATCCGTTCGCATGACATGGGAGTTTGAAGCCAAGAAATGGTTGAGAAGGCAAAAAATTTTTCGCAATTCTGCTGCTCCAATCGCTTAACCAGAATGGCCTAGGGAAAAAATACACATACCGTTGTAATCGGGCGAGTTTCTACTTTTAGATGCAATATGAATTTTTGGGTTTGGTCAATCTGTTCGCGAGATATGGGAGTTTGAAGCCAAGAAATGGTTGAGAAGACAACAAATTTTTCGCAATTCTGCTGCTCCAAACGCTTAACCAGAATGGCCTAGGGAAAAAATACACATACCGTTGTAATCGGGCGAGTTTCTACTTTCAGATGCAATATGAATTTTTGGGTTAGGTCAATCCGTTCGCGAGATATGGGAGTTTGAAGCCAAGAAATGATTGAGAAGACAACACATTTTTCGCAATTCTGCTGCTCCAAACGCTTAACCAGAATGGCCAAGGGAAAAAATACCCATACCGTTGTAATCGGACGAGTTTCTACTTTCAGTTACAATAGGAATTTTTGGGTTAGGTCAATCCGTTCGTGAGATATGGGAGTTTGAAGCCAAGAAATGGTTAAGAAGGCAAAAAATTTTCCGCAATTCTGCTGCTCCAAACGCTTAACCAGAATGGCCTAGGGAAAAAAAAACACATACCGTTGTAATCGGGCGAGTTTCTACTTTCAGATGCAATAGGAAATTTTACGTTAGGTCAATCCGTTCGCGAGATATGGGAGTTTGAAGCTAAGATATGGTTGAGAAGACAACAAATTTTTCGCACTTCTGCTGCTCCAAACGCTTAACCAGAATGGCCTAGGGAAAAAATACACATACTGTTGTAATCGGGCGAGTTTCTGCTTTCAGACGCAACAGGAATTTTTGCGTTAGGTCAATCCGTTCGCGAGATGTGGGAGTTTGAAGCTAAGAAATGGTTGACAAGACAACAAATTTTTCGCAATTCTGTTGCTCCAAACGCTTTACCAGAATGGCCTAGGGGAAAAATACGTATACCGTTGTAATCGGGCGAGTTTCTACTTTTAGATGCAATATGAATTTTTGGGTTTGGTCAATCTGTTCGCGAGATATGGGAGTTTGAAGCCAAGAAATGGTTGAGAAGACAACAAATTTTTCGCAATTCTGCTGCTCCAAACGCTTAACCAGAATGGCCTAGGGAAAAAATACACATACCGTTGTAATCGGGCGAGTTTCTACTTTCAGATGCAATATGAATTTTTGGGTTAGGTCAATCCGTTCGCGAGATATGGGAGTTTGAAGCTAAGAAATGGTTGAGAAGACAACAAATTTTTCGCAATTCTGCTGCTCCAAACGCTTAACCAGAATGGGCTAGGGAAAAAATACACATACCGTTGTAATCGGGCGAGTTTCTACTTTCAGACGCAGACGGAATTTTTGGGTTTGGTCAATCCGTTCGCGAGATATGTGACTTTGAAGCTAAGAAATGGTTGAGAAGACAACAAATTTTTCGCAATTCTGGTGCTCCAAACGCTTAACCAGAATGGGCTAGGGAAAAAATACACATACCGTTGTAATCGGGCGAGTTTCTACTTTCAGACGCAACAGGAATTTTTGGGTTAGGTCAATCCGTTCGCAAGATATGGGAGTTTGAAACCTAGAAATGGTTGAGAAGGCAAAAAATTTTTCGCAATTCTGCTGCTCCAATCGCTTAACCAAAATGGCCTGGGGAAAAAATACACATACCGTTGTAATCGGGCGAGTTTCTACTTTCAGATGCAATATGAATTTTTGGGTTAGGTCAATCCGTTCGCGAGATATGGGAGTTTGAAGCCAAGAAATGGTTGAGAAGACAACAAATTTTTCGCAATTCTGCTGCTCCAAACGCTTAACCAGAATGGCCTAGGGAAAAAATACCCATACCGTTGTAATCGGACGAGTTTCTACTTTCAGTTACAATAGGAATTTTTGGGTTAGGTCAATTCGTTCGCGAGATATGGGAGTTTGAAGCTAAAAAGTGGTTGAGAAGACAACAAATTTTTCGCAATTCTACTGCTCCAAACGCTTAGCCAGAATGGCCTAGGGAAAAAATACACATACCGTTGTAATCGGGCGAGTTTCTACTTTCAGATGCAATATGAATTTTTGGGTTAGGTCAATCCGTTCGCGAGATATGGGAGTTTGAAGCCAAGAAATGGTTGAGAAGGCAAACAATTTTTCACAATTCTGCTGCTCCAAACGCTTAACCAGAATGGCCTAGGGAAAAAATACGCATACCGTTGTAATCGGGCGAGTTTCTACTTTCAGATGCAATAGGAATTTTTGGGTTAGGTCAAGCCGTTCGCGTGATATGGGAGTTTGAAGCCAAGAAATGGTTGAAAAGGCAAAAAATTTTTCGCAATTCTGCTGCTCCAAACGCTTAACCGGAATGGCCTAGGGAAAAAATACACATACCGTTGTAATCGGGCGAGTTTCTACTTTCAGATGCAATAGGAATTTTTGGGTTAGGCCAATCCGTTCGCGAGATATGGGAGTTTGAAGCTAAGAAGTGGTTGAGAAGACAACAAATTTTTCGCAATTCTGCTGCTCCAAACGCTTAACCAGAATGGGCTAGGGAAAAAATACACATACCATTGTAATCGGGCGAGTTTCTACTTTCAGACGCAACAGGAATTTTTGGGTTAGGTCAATCCGTTCGCGAGATGTGGGAGTTTGAAGCCAAGAAATGGTTGAGAAGGCAAAAAATTTTTCGCAAATCTGCTGCTCCAAACGCTTAACCAGAATGGCCTAGGGAAAAAATACACATACCGTTGTAATCGGGCGAGTTTCTACTTTCAGACGCAGACGGAATTTTTGGGTTAGGCCAATCCGTTCGCGAGATATGGGAGTTTGAAGCTAAGAAGTGGTTGAGAAGACAACAAATTCTTCGCAATTCTACTGCTCCAAACGCTTAACCAGAATGGCCTAGGGAAAAAATACACATACCGTTGTAATAGGGCGAGTTTCTACTTTCAGACGCAACAGGAATTTTTGGGTCAGGTCAATCCGTTCGCGAGATGTAGGAGTTTGAAACCAAGAAATGGTTGAAAAGGCAAAAAATTTTTCGCAATTCTGCTGCTCCAAACGCTTAACCAGAATGGCCTAGGGAAAAAATACACATACCGTTGTAATCGGGCGAGTTTCTACTTTCAGATGCAATAGGAATTTTTGGGTTAGGTCAATCCGTTCGCGAGATATGGGAGTTTGAAGCTAAGATATGATTGAGAAGGCAACAAATTTTTCGCACTTCTGCTGCTCCAAACGCTTAACCAGAATGGCCTAGGGAAAAAATACAGATACCGTTGTAATCGGGCGAGTTTCTACTTTCAGACGCAACAGGAATTTTTGGGTTAGGTCAATCCGTTCGCGAGATATGGGAGTTCGAAGCCAAGAAATGGTTGAGAAGGCAAAAAATTTTTCGCAATTCTGCTGCTCCAAGCGTTTAACCGGAATGGTCTAGAGAAAAAATACACATACCGTTGTAATCGGGCGAGTTTCTACTTTCAGACGCAGACGGAATTTTTGGGTTTGGTCAAACCGTTCGCGAGATATGTGACTTTGAAGCTAAGAAATGGTTGAGAAGACAACAAATTTTTCGCAATTCTGGTGCTCCAAACGCTTAACCAGAATGGGCTAGGGCAAAAATACACATACCGTTGTAATCGGGCGTGTTTCTACTTTCAGATGCAATAGGAATTTTTGGGTTAGGTCAATCCGTTCGCAAGATATGGGAGTTTGAAGCCTAGAAATGGTTGAGAAGGCAAAAAATTTTTCGCAATTCTGCTGCTCCAATCGCTTAACCAGAATGGCCTAGGGAAAAAATACACATACCGTTGTAATCGGGCGAGTTTCTGCTTTCAGACGCAATAGGAATTTTTGCGTTAGGTCAATCCGTTCGCGAGATGTGGGAGTTTGAAGCTAAGAAATGGTTGAGAAGCCAAACAATTTTTCACAATTCTGCTGCTCCAAACGCTTAACCAGAATGGCCTAGGGAAAAAATACGCATACCGTTGTAATCGGGCGAGTTTCTACTTTCAGATGCAATAGGAATTTTTGGGTTAGGTCAAGCCGTTCGCGAGATATGGGAGTTTGAAGCCAAGAAATGGTTGAAAAGGCAAAAAATTTTTCGCAATTCTGCTGCTCCAAACGCTTAACCGGAATGGCCTAGGAAAAAAATACACATACCGTTGTAATCGGGCGAGTTTCTACTTTCAGATGCAATAGGAATTTTTGGGTTAGGCCAATCCGTTCGCGAGATATGGGAGTTTGAAGCTAAGAAGTGGTTGAGAAGACAACAAATTTTTCGCAATTCTGCTGCTCCAAACGCTTAACCAGAATGGCCTAGGGAAAAAATACGTATACCTTTGTAATCGGGCGAGTTTCTACTTTCAGACGCAGAAAGAATTTTTGGGTTTGGTCAATCCGTTCGCGAGATATGGGACTTTGAAGCTAAGAAATGGTTGAGAAGACAACAAATTTTTCGCAATTCTGCTGCTCCAAATGCTTAACCAGAATGGGCTAGGGAAAAAATACACATACCTTTGTAATCGGGCGAGTTTCTACTTTCAGACGCAACAGGAATTTTTGGGTTAGGTCAATCCGTTCGCGAGATGTGGGAGTTTGAAGCCAAGAAATGGTTGAGAAGGCAAAAAATTTTTCGCAATTCTGCTGCTCCCATCGCTTAACCAGAATGGCCTAGGGAAAAAATACACATACCGTTGTAATCGGGCGAGTTTCTACTTTCAGATGCAATATGAATTTTTGGGTTGGGTCAATCTGTTCGCGAGATATGGGAGTTTGAATCCAAGAAATGGTTGAGAAGACAACAAATTTTTCGCAATTCTGCTGCTCCAAACGCTTAGCCAGAATGGCCTAGGGAAAAAATACACATACCGTTGTAATCGGGCGAGTTTCTACTTTCAGATGCAATAGGTATTTAAGGGTTAGGTCAATCCGTTCGCGAGATATGGGAGTTTGAAGCCAAGAAATGGTTGAGAAGGCAAACAATTTTTCACAATTCTGCTGCTCCAAACGCTTAACCAGAATGGCCTAGGGAAAAAATACACATACCGTTGTAATCGGGCGAGTTTCTACTTTCAGATGCAATAGGAATTTTTGGGTTAGGTCAATCCGTTCGCGAGATATGGGAGTTTGAAGCTAAGAAATGGTTGAGGAGACAACAAATTTTTCGCAATTCTGCTGCTCCAAACGCTTAACCGGAATGGCCTAGGGAAAAAATACACATACCGTTGTAATCGGGCGAGTTTCTACTTTCAGATGCAATAGGAAATTTTACGTTAGGTCTATCCGTTCGCGAGATATGGGAGTTTGAAGCTAAGATATGGTTGAGAAGACAACAAATTTTTCGCAATTCTGCTGCTCCAAACGCTTAACCAGAATGGCCTAGGGAAAAAATACACATACCGTTGTAATCGGGCGAGTTTCTGCTTTCAGACGCAATAGGAATTTTTGCGTTAGGTCAATCCGTTCGCGAGATGTGGGAGTTTGAAGCTAAGAAATGGTTGAGAAGCCAAACAATTTTTCACAATTCTGCTGCTCCAAACGCTTAACCAGAATGGCCTAGGGAAAAAATACGCATACCGTTGTAATCGGGCGAGTTTCTACTTTCAGATGCAATAGGAATTTTTGGGTTAGGTCAAGCCGTTCGCGAGATATGGGAGTTTGAAGCCAAGAAATGGTTGAAAAGGCAAAAAATTTTTCGCAATTCTGCTGCTCCAAACGCTTAACCGGAATGGCCTAGGGAAAAAATACACATACCGTTGTAATCGGGCGAGTTTCTACTTTCAGATGCAATAGGAATTTTTGGGTTAGGCCAATCCGTTCGCGAGATATGGGAGTTTGAAGCTAAGAAGTGGTTGAGAAGACAACAAATTTTTCGCAATTCTGCTGCTCCAAACGCTTAACCAGAATGGCCTAGGGAAAAAATACGTATACCTTTGTAATCGGGCGAGTTTCTACTTTCAGACGCAGAAAGAATTTTTGGGTTTGGTCAATCCGTTCGCGAGATATGGGAGTTTGAAGCTAAGAAATGGTTGAGAAGACAACAAATTTTTCGCAATTCTGCTGCTCCAAACGCTTAACCAGAATGGCCTAGGGAAAAAATACACATACCGTTGTAATCGGGCGAGTTTCTACTTTCAGATGCAATATGAATTTTTGGGTTAGGTCAATCTGTTCGCGAGATATGGGAGTTTGAATCCAAGAAATGGTTGAGAAGACAACAAATTTTTCGCAATTCTGCTGCTCCAAACGCTTAGCCAGAATGGCCTAGGGAAAAAATACACATACCGTTGTAATCGGGCGAGTTTCTACTTTCAGATGCAATAGGTATTTAAGGGTTAGGTCAATCCGTTCGCGAGATATGGGAGTTTGAAGCCAAGAAATGGTTGAGAAGGCAAACAATTTTAAACAATTCTGCTGCTCCAAACGCTTAACCAGAATGGCCTAGGGAAAAAATACACATACCGTTGTAATCGGGCGAGTTTCTACTTTCAGATGCAATAGGAATTTTTGGGTTAGGTCAATCCGTTCGCGAGATATGGGAGTTTGAAGCTAAGAAATGTTTGAGGAGACAACAAATTTTTCGCACTTCTGCTGCTCCAAACGCTTAGCCAGAATGGCCTAGGGAAAAAATACACATACCGTTGTAATCGGGCGAGTTTCTACTTTCAGATGCAATAGGTATTTTTGGGTTAGGTCAATCCGTTCGCGAGATATGGGAGTTTGAAGCTAAGAAATGGTTGAGGAGACAACAAATTTTTCGCAATTCTGCTGCTCCAAACGCTTAACCGGAATGGCCTAGGGAAAAAATACACATACCGTTGTAATCGGGCGAGTTTCTACTTTCAGATGCAATAGGAAATTTTACGTTAGGTCAATCCGTTCGCGAGATATGGGAGTTTGAAGCTAAGATATGGTTGAGAAGACAACAAATTTTTCGCACTTCTGCTGCTCCAAACGCTTAACCAGAATGGCCTAGGGAAAAAATACACATACCGTTGTAATCGGGCGAGTTTCTGCTTTCAGACGCAATAGGAATTTTTGCGTTAGGTCAATCCGTTCGCGAGATGTGGGAGTTTGAAGCTAAGAAATGGTTGACAAGACAACAAATTTTTCGCAATTCTGCTGCTCCAAACGCTTAACCAGAATGGGCTAGGGAAAAAATACGTATACCGTTGTAATCGGGCGAGTTTCTACTTTCAGAAGCAACAGGAATTTTTGGGTTAGGTCAATCCGTTCGCGAGATGTGGAAGTTTGAAGCCAAGAAATGGTTGAGAGGGCAAAAAATTTTTCGCAATTCTGCTGCTCCAAACGCTTAACCAGAATGGCCTAGGGAAAAAATACGCATACCGTTGTAATCGGGCGAGTTTCTACTTTCAGATGCAATAGGAAATTTTGGGTTAGGTCAATCCGTTCGCGAGATATGGGAGTTTGAAGCCTAGAAATGATTGAGAAGACAACAAATTTTTCGCAATTCTGCTGCTCCAAACGCTTAACCAGAATGGCCTAGGGAAAAAATACCCATACCGTTGTAATCGGACGAGTTTCTACTTTCAGTTACAATAGGAATTTTTGGGTTAGGTCAATCCGTTCGTGAGATATGGGAGTTTGAAGCCAAGAAATGGTTAAGAAGGCAAAAAATTTTCCGCAATTCTGCTGCTCCAAACGCTTAACCAGAATGGCCTAGGGAAAAAATACACATACCTTTGTAATCGGGCGAGTTTCTACTTTCAGATGCAATAGGAAATTTTGGGTTAGGTCAATCCGTTCGCGAGATATGGGAGTTTGAAGCCTAGAAATGATTGAGAAGACAACAAATTTTTCGCAATTCTGCTGCTCCAAACGCTTAACCAGAATGGCCTAGGGAAAAAATACCCATACCGTTGTAATCGGACGAGTTTCTACTTTCAGTTACAATAGGAATTTTTGGGTTAGGTCAATCCGTTCGTGAGATATGGGAGTTTGAAGCCAAGAAATGGTTAAGAAGGCAAAAAATTTTCCGCAATTCTGCTGCTCCAAACGCTTAACCAGAATGGCCTAGGGAAAAAATACACATACCTTTGTAATCGGGCGAGTTTCTACTTTCAGATGCAATAGGAAATTTTACGTTAGGTCAATCCGTTCGCGAGATATGGGAGTTTGAAGCTAAGATATGGTTGAGAAGACAACAAATTTTTCGCACTTCTGCTGCTCCAAACGCTTAACCAGAATGGCCTAGGGAAAAAATACACATACCGTTGTAATCGGGCGAGTTTCTACTTTCAGACGCAGACGGAATTTTTGGGTTTGGTCAATCCGTTCGCGAGATATGTGACTGTGAAGCTAAGAAATGGTTCAGAAGACAACAAATTTGTCGCAATTCTGGTGCTCCTAACGCTTAACCAGAATGGGCTAGGGAAAAAATACACATACCGTTGTAATCGGGCGAGTTTCTACTTTCAGACGCAACAGGAATTTTTGGGTTAGGTCAATCCGTTCGCGAGATATGGGAGTTTGAAGCTAAGAAATGGTTGAGAAGACAACAAATTTTTCGCAATTCTGCTGCTCCAAACGCTTAACCAGAATGGGCTAGGGAAAAAATACACATACCGTTGTAATCGGGCGAGTTTCTACTTTCAGACGCAGACGGAATTTTTGGGTTTGGTCAATCCGTTCGCGAGATATGTGACTTTGAAACTAAGAAATGGTTGAGAAGACAACAAATTTTTCGCAATTCTGCTGCTCCAAACGCTTAACCAGAATGGGATAGGGAAAAAATACGTATACCGTTGTAATCGGGCGAGTTTCTACTTTCAGACGCAGACGGAATTTTTGGGTTTGGTCAATCCGTTCGCGAGATATGTGACTGTGAAGCTAAGAAATGGTTCAGAAGACAACAAATTTGTCGCAATTCTGGTGCTCCTAACGCTTAACCAGAATGGGCTAGGGAAAAAATACACATACCGTTGTAATCGGGCGAGTTTCTACTTTCAGACGCAACAGGAATTTTTGGGTTAGGTCAATCCGTTCGCGAGATATGGGAGTTTGAAGCTAAGAAATGGTTGAGTAGACAACAAATTTTTCGCAATTCTGCTGCTCCAAACGCTTAACCAGAATGGGCTAGGGAAAAAATACACATACCGTTGTAATCGGGCGAGTTTCTACTTTCAGATGCAATAGGAATTTTTGGGTTAGGCCAATCCGTTCGCGAGATATGGGAGTTTGAAGCTAAGAAGTGGTTGAGAAGACAACAAATTTTTCGCAATTCTGCTGCTCCAAACGCTTAACCAGAATGGGCTAGGGAAAAAATACACATACCTTTGTAATCGGGCGAGTTTCTACTTTCAGACGCAACAGGAATTTTTGGGTTAGGTCAATCCGTTCGCGAGATGTGGGAGTTTGAAGCCAAGAAATGGTTGAGAAGGCAAAAAATTTTTCGCAATTCTGCTGCTCCAAACGCTTAACCAGAATGGCCTAGGGAAAAAATACACATACCGTTGTAATCGCGCGAGTTTCTACTTTCAGATGCAATAGGAATTTTTGGGTTAGGTCAATCCGTTCGCAAGATATGGGAGTTTGAAGCCTAGAAATGGTTGAGAAGACAAAAAATTTTTCGCAATTTTGCTGCTCCAATCGCTTAACCAGAATGGCCTAGGGAAAAAATACACATACCGTTGTAATCGGGCGAGTTTCTACTTTCAGACGCAAGAGGAATTTTTGGGTTAGGTCAATCCGTTCGCGAGATATGGGAGTTCGAAGCCAAGAAATGGTTGAGAAGGCAAAAAATTTTTCGCAATTCTGCTGCTCCAAGCGTTTAACCGGAATGGTCTAGAGAAAAAATACACATACCGATGTAATCGGGCGAGTTTCTACTTTCAGACGCAGACGGAATTTTTGGGTTTGGTCAATCCGTTCGCGAGATATGTGACTGTGAAGCTAAGAAATGGTTCAGAAGACAACAAATTTGTCGCAATTCTGGTGCTCCTAACGCTTAACCAGAATGGGCTAGGGAAAAAATACACATACCGTTGTAATCGGGCGAGTTTCTACTTTCAGACGCAACAGGAATTTTTGGGTTAGGTCAATCCGTTCGCGAGATATGGGAGTTTGAAGCTAAGAAATGGTTGAGTAGACAACAAATTTTTCGCAATTCTGCTGCTCCAAACGCTTAACCAGAATGGGCTAGGGAAAAAATACACATACCGTTGTAATCGGGCGAGTTTCTACTTTCAGATGCAATAGGAATTTTTGGGTTAGGCCAATCCGTTCGCGAGATATGGGAGTTTGAAGCTAAGAAGTGGTTGAGAAGACAACAAATTTTTCGCAATTCTGCTGCTCCAAACGCTTAACCAGAATGGGCTAGGGAAAAAATACACATACCTTTGTAATCGGGCGAGTTTCTACTTTCAGACGCAACAGGAATTTTTGGGTTAGGTCAATCCGTTCGCGAGATGTGGGAGTTTGAAGCCAAGAAATGGTTGAGAAGGCAAAAAATTTTTCGCAATTCTGCTGCTCCAAACGCTTAACCAGAATGGCCTAGGGAAAAAATACACATACCGTTGTAATCGCGCGAGTTTCTACTTTCAGATGCAATAGGAATTTTTGGGTTAGGTCAATCCGTTCGCAAGATATGGGAGTTTGAAGCCTAGAAATGGTTGAGAAGACAAAAAATTTTTCGCAATTTTGCTGCTCCAATCGCTTAACCAGAATGGCCTAGGGAAAAAATACACATACCGTTGTAATCGGGCGAGTTTCTACTTTCAGACGCAAGAGGAATTTTTGGGTTAGGTCAATCCGTTCGCGAGATATGGGAGTTCGAAGCCAAGAAATGGTTGAGAAGGCAAAAAATTTTTCGCAATTCTGCTGCTCCAAGCGTTTAACCGGAATGGTCTAGAGAAAAAATACACATACCGATGTAATCGGGCGAGTTTCTACTTTCAGACGCAGACGGAATTTTTGGGTTTGGTCAATCCGTTCGCGAGATATGTGACTTTGAAGCTAAGAAATGGTTGAGAAAACAACAAATTTTTCGCAATTCTGGTGCTCCAAACGCTTAACCAGAATGGGCTAGGGAAAAAATACACATACCGTTGTAATCGGGCGAGTTTCTACTTTCAGATGCAATAGGAATTTTTGGGTTAGGCCAATCCGTTCGCGAGATATGGGAGTTTGAAGCTAAGAAGTGGTTGAGAAGACAACAAATTTTTCGCAATTCTGCTGCTCCAAACGCTTAACCAGAATGGGCTAGGGAAAAAATACACATACCTTTGTAATCGGGCGAGTTTCTACTTTCAGACGCAACAGGAATTTTTGGGTTAGGCCAATCCGTTCGCGAGATGTGGGAGTTTGAAGCCAAGAAATGGTTGAGAAGGCAAAAAATTTTTCGCAATTCTGCTGCTCCAAACGCTTAACCAGAATGGCCTAGGGAAAAAATACACATACCGTTGTAATCGCGCGAGTTTCTACTTTCAGATGCAATAGGAATTTTTGGGTTAGGTCAATCCGTTCGCAAGATATGGGAGTTTGAAGCCTAGAAATGGTTGAGAAGGCAAAAAATTTTTCGCAATTCTGCTGCTCCAATCTCTTAACCAGAATGGCCTAGGGAAAAAATACACATACCGTTGTAATCGGGCGAGTTTCTACTTTCAGATGCAATATGAATTTTTGGGTTAGGTCAATCCGTTCGCGAGATATGGGAGTTTGAAGCCAAGAAATGGTTGAGAAGACAAAAAATTTTTCGCAATTCTGCTGCTCCAAACGCTTAACCAGAATGGCCTAGGGAAAAAATACCCTTACCGTTGTAATCGGACGAGTTTCTACTTTCAGTTACAATAGGAATTTTTGGGTTAGGTCAATCCGTTCGTGAGATATGGGAGTTTGAAGCCAAGAAATGGTTAAGAAGCCAAAAAATTTTCTGCAATTCTGCTGCTCCAAACGCTTAACCAGAATGGGCTAGGGAAAAAATACACATACCTTTGTAATCGGGCGAGTTTCTACTTTCAGACGCAACAGGAATTTTTGGGTTAGGTCAATCCGTTCGCGAGATGTGGGAGTTTGAAGCCAAGAAATGGTTGAGAAGGCAAAAAATTTTTCGCAATTCTGCTGCTCCAAACGCTTAACCAGAATGGCCTAGGGAAAAAATACACATACCGTTGTAATCGCGCGAGTTTCCACTTTAAGATGCAATAGGAATTTTTGGGTTAGGTCAATCCGTTCGCAAGATATGGGAGTTTGAAGCCTAGAAATGGTTGAGAAGGCAAAAAATTTTTCGCAATTCTGCTGCTCCAATCTCTTAACCAGAATGGCCTAGGGAAAAAATACACATACCGTTGTAATCGGGCGAGTTTCTAATTTCAGATGCAATATGAATTTTTGGGTTAGGTCAATCCGTTCGCGAGATATGGGAGTTTGAAGCCAAGAAATGGTTGAGAAGACAAAAAATTTTTCGCAATTCTGCTGCTCCAAACGCTTAACCAGAATGGCCTAGGGAAAAAATACCCTTACCGTTGTAATCGGACGAGTTTCTACTTTCAGTTACAATAGGAATTTTTGGGTTAGGTCAATCCGTTCGTGAGATATGGGAGTTTGAAGCCAAGAAATGGTTAAGAAGCCAAAAAATTTTCTGCAATTCTGCTGCTCCAAACGCTTAACCAGAATGGGCTAGGGAAAAAATACACATACCTTTGTAATCGGGCGAGTTTCTACTTTCAGACGCAACAGGAATTTTTGGGTTAGGTCAATCCGTTCGCGAGATGTGGGAGTTTGAAGCCAAGAAATGGTTGAGAAGGCAAAAAATTTTTCGCAATTCTGCTGCTCCAAACGCTTAACCAGAATGGCCTAGGGAAAAAATACACATACCGTTGTAATCGCGCGAGTTTCCACTTTAAGATGCAATAGGAATTTTTGGGTTAGGTCAATCCGTTCGCAAGATATGGGAGTTTGAAGCCTAGAAATGGTTGAGAAGGCAAAAAATTTTTCGCAATTCTGCTGCTCCAATCGCTTAACCAGAATGGCCCACGGAAAAAATACACATACCGTTGTAATCGGGCGAGTTTCTACTTTCAGATGCAATATGAATTTTTGGGTTAGGTCAATCCGTTCGCGAGATATGGGAGTTTGAAGCCAAGAAATGGTTGAGAAGACAAAAAATTTTTCGCAATTCTGCTGCTCCAAACGCTTAACCAGAATGGCCTAGGGAAAAAATACCCATACCGTTGTAATCGGACGAGTTTCTACTTTCAGTTACAATAGGAATTTTTGGGTTAAGTCAATCCGTTCGTGAGATATGGGAGTTTGAAGCCAAGAAATGGTTAAGAAGGCAAAAAATTTTCTGCAATTCTGCTGCTCCAAACGCTTAACCAGAATGGCCTAGGGAAAAAATACACATATCGTTGTAATCGGGCGAGTTTCTACTTTCAGATGCAGTAGGAAATTTTACGTTAGGTCAATCCGTTCGCGAGATATGGGAGTTTGAAGCTAAGATATGGCTGAGAAGACAACAAATTTTTCGCACTTCTGCTGCTCCAAACGCTTAACCAGAATGGCCTAGGGAAAAAATACGTATACCGTTGTAATCGGGCGAGTTTCTACTTTCAGACGCAGACGGAATTTTTGGGTTTGGTCAATCCGTTCGCGAGATATGGGAGTTTGAAGCCAAGAAATGATTGAGAAGACCACAAATTTTTCGCAATTCTGGTGCTCCAAACGCTTAACCAGAATCGGCTAGGGAAAAAATACACATACCGTTGTAATCGGGCGAGTTTCTACTTTCAGATGCAATAGGAATTTTTGGGTTAGGTCAATCCGTTCGCGAGATATGAGACTGTGAAGCTAAGAAATGGTTGAGAAGACAACAAATTTTTCGCAATTCTGGTGCTCCAAACGCTTAACCAGAATGGGCTAGGGAAAAAATACACATACCGTTGTAATCGGGCGAGTTTCTACTTTCAGACGCAACAGGAATTTTTGGGTTAGGTCAATCCGTTCGCGAGATATGGGAGTTTGAAGCTAAGAAATGGTTGAGAAGACAACAAATTTTTCGCAATTCTGCTGCTCCAAACGCTTAACCAGAATGGGCTAGGGAAAAAATACACATACCGTTGTAATCGGGCGAGTTTCTACTTTCAGACGCAGACGGAATTTTTGGGTTTGGTCAATCCGTTCGCGAGATATGTGACTGTGAAGCTAAGAAATGGTTGGGAAGACAACAAATTTTTCGCAATTCTGATGCTCCAAACGCTTAATCAGAATGGGCCAGGGAAAAAATACACATACCGTTGTAATCGGGCGAGTTTCTACTTTCAGACGCAACAGGAATTTTTGGGTTAGGTCAATCCGTTCGCGAGATATGGGAGTTTGAAGGTAAGAAATGGTTGAGAAGACAACAAATTTTTCGCAATTCTGCTGCTCCAAACGCTTAACCAGAATGGGCTAGGGAAAAAATACACATACCGTTGTAATCGGGCGAGTTTCTACTTTCAGACGCAACAGGAATTTTTGCGTTAGGTCAATCCGTTCGCGAGATGTGGGAGTTTGAAGCCAAGAAATGGTTGAGAAGACAACAAATTTTTCGCAATTCTGCTGCTCCAAACGCTTAACCAGAATGGGCTAGGGAAAAAATACACATACCGTTGTAATCGGGCGAGTTTCTACTTTCAGACGCAGACGGAATTTTTGGGTTTGGTCAATCCGTTCGCGAGATATGTGACTTTGAAGCTAAGAAATGGTTGAGAAGACAACAAATTTTTCGCAATTCTGGTGCTCCAAACGCTTAACCAGAATGGGCTAGGGAGAAAATACACATACCGTTGTAATCGGGCGAGGTTCTACTTTCAGACGCAACAGGAATTTTTGGGTTAGGTCAATCCGTTCGCGAGATATGGGAGTTCGAAGCCAAGAAATGGTTGAGAAGGCAAAAAATTTTTCGCAATTCTGCTGCTCCAAGCGTTTAACCGGAATGGTCTAGAGAAAAAATACACATACCGATGTAATCGGGCGAGTTTCTACTTTCAGACGCAGACGGAATCATTGGGTTTGGTCAATCCGTTCGCGAGATATGTGACTCTGAAGCTAAGAAATGGTTGAGAAGACAACAAATTTTTCGCAATTCTGGTGCTCCAAACGCTTAACCAGAATGGGCTAGGGAAAAAATACACACACCGTTGTAATCGGGCGAGTTTCTACTTTCAGATGCAATAGGAATTTTTGGGTTAGGCCGATCCGTTCGCGAGATATGGGAGTTTGAAGCTAAGAAGTGGTTGAGAAGACAACAAATTTTTCGCTATTCTGCTGCTCCAAACGCTTAACCAGAATGGGCTAGGGAAAAAATACACATACCTTTGTAATCGGGCGAGTTTCTACTTTCAGACGCGACAGGAATTTTTGGGTTAGGTCAATCCGTGCGCGAGATGTGGGAGTTTGAAGCCAAGAAATGGTTGAGAAGGCAAAAAATTTTTCGCAATTCTGCTGCTCCAAACGCTTAACCAGAATGGCCTAGGGAAAAAATACACATACCGTTGTAATCGCGCGAGTTTCTACTTTCAGATGCAATAGGAATTTTTGGGTTAGGTTAATCCGTTCGCAAGATATGGGAGTTTGAAGCCTAGAAATGGTTGAGAAGGCAAAAAATTTTTCGCAATTCTGCTGCTCCAATCTCTTAACCAGAATGGCCTAGGGAAAAAATACACATACCGTTGTAATCGGGCGAGTTTCTACTTTCAGATGCAATATGAATTTTTGGGTTAGGTCAATCCGTTCGCGAGATATGGGAGTTTGAAGCCAAGAAATGGTTGAGAAGACAAAAAATTTTTCGCAATTCTGCTGCTCCAAACGCTTAACCAGAATGGCCTAGGGAAAAAATACCCATACCGTTGTAATCGGACGAGTTTCTACTTTCAGTTACAATAGGAATTTTTGGGTTAGGTCAATCCGTTCGTGAGATATGGGAGTTTGAAGCCAAGAAATGGTTAAGAAGCCAAAAAATTTTCTGCAATTCTGCTGCTCCAAACGCTTAACCAGAATGGGCTAGGGAAAAAATACACATACCTTTGTAATCGGGCGAGTTTCTACTTTCAGACGCAACAGGAATTTTTGGGTTAGGTCAATCCGTTCGCGAGATGTGGGAGTTTGAAGCCAAGAAATGGTTGAGAAGCCAAAAAATTTTTTGCAATTCTGCTGCTCCAAACGCTTAACCAGAATGGCCTAGGGAAAAAATACACATACCGTTGTAATCGCGCGAGTTTCCACTTTAAGATGCAATAGGAATTTTTGGGTTAGGTCAATCCGTTCGCAAGATATGGGAGTTTGAAGCCTAGAAATGGTTGAGAAGGCAAAAAATTTTTCGCAATTCTGCTGCTCCAATCGCTTAACCAGAATGGCCTACGGAAAAAATACACATACCGTTGTAATCGGGCGAGTTTCTACTTTCAGATGCAATATGAATTTTTGGGTTAGGTCAATCCGTTCGCGAGATATGGGAGTTTGAAGCCAAGAAATGGTTGAGAAGACAAAAAATTTTTCGCAATTCTGCTGCTCCAAACGCTTAACCAGAATGGCCTAGGGAAAAAATACCCATACCGTTGTAATCGGACGAGTTTCTACTTTCAGTTACAATAGGAATTTTTGGGTTAGGTCAATCCGTTCGTGAGATATGGGAGTTTGAAGCCAAGAAATGGTTAAGAAGGCAAAAAATTTTCTGCAATTCTGCTGCTCCAAACGCTTAACCAGAATGGCCTAGGGAAAAAATACACATATCGTTGTAATCGGGCGAGTTTCTACTTTCAGATGCAGTAGGAAATTTTACGTTAGGTCAATCCGTTCGCGAGATATGGGAGTTTGAAGCTAAGATATGGCTGAGAAGACAACAAATTTTTCGCACTTCTGCTGCTCCAAACGCTTAACCAGAATGGGCTAGGGAAAAAATACACATACCGTTGTAATCGGGCGAGTTTCTACTTTCAGACGCAGACGGAATTTTTGGGTTAGGTCAATCCGTTCGAGAGATATGAGACTGTGAAGCTAAGAAATGGTTGAGAAGACAACAAATTTTTCGCAATTCTGGTGCTCCAAACCCTTAACCAGAATGGGCTAGGGAAAAAATACACGTACCGTTGTAATCGGGCGAGTTTCTACTTTCAGACGCAACAGGAATTTTTGGGTTAGGTCAATCCGTTCGAGAGATATGGGAGTTTGAAGCTAAGAAATGGTTGAGAAGACAACAAATTTTTCGCAATTCTGCTGCTCCAAACGCTTAACCAGAATGGGCTAGGGAAAAAATACACATACCGTTGTAATCGGGCGAGTTTCTACTTTCAGACGCAGACGGAATTTTTGGGTTTGGTCAATCCGTTCGCGAGATATGTGACTGTGAAGCTAAGAAATGGTTGAGAAGACAACAAATTTTTCGCAATTCTGATGCTCCAAACGCTTAATCAGAATGGGCCAGGGAAAAAATACACATACCGTTGTAATCGGGCGAGTTTCTACTTTCAGACGCAACAGGAATTTTTGGGTTAGGTCAATCCGTTCGCGAGATATGGGAGTTTGAAGCTAAGAAATGGTTGAGAAGACAACAAATTTTTCGCAATTCTGCTGCTCCAAACGCTTAACCAGAATGGGCTAGGGAAAAAATACACATACCGTTGTAATCGGGCGAGTTTCTACTTTCAGACGCAACAGGAATTTTTGCGTTAGGTCAATCCGTTCGCGAGATGTGGGAGTTTGAAGCCAAGAAATGGTTGAGAAGACAACAAATTTTTCGCAATTCTGCTGCTCCAAACGCTTAACCAGAATGGGCTAGGGAAAAAATACACATACCGTTGTAATCGGGCGAGTTTCTACTTTCAGACGCAGACGGAATTTTTGGGTTTGGTCAATCCGTTCGCGAGATATGTGACTTTGAAGCTAAGAAATGGTTGAGAAGACAACAAATTTTTCGCTATTCTGCTGCTCCAAACGCTTAACCAGAATGGGCTAGGGAAAAAATACACATACCTTTGTAATCGGGCGAGTTTCTACTTTCAGACGCGACAGGAATTTTTGGGTTAGGTCAATCCGTGCGCGAGATGTGGGAGTTTGAAGCCAAGAAATGGTTGAGAAGGCAAAAAATTTTTCGCAATTCTGCTGCTCCAAATGCTTAACCAGAATGGCCTAGGGAAAAAATACACTTACCGTTGTAATCGCGCGAGTTTCTACTTTCAGATGCAATAGGAATTTTTGGGTTAGGTCAATCCGTTCGCAAGATATGGGAGTTTGAAGCCAAGAAATGGTTGAGAAGACAAAAAATTTTTCGCAATTCTGCTGCTCCAAACGCTTAACCAGAATGGCCTAGGGAAAAAATACCCATACCGTTGTAATCGGACGAGTTTCTACTTTCAGTTACAATAGGAATTTTTGGGTTAGGTCAATCCGTTCGTGAGATATGGGAGTTTGAAGCCAAGAAATGGTTAAGAAGGCAAAAAATTTTCTGCAATTCTGCTGCTCCAAACGCTTAACCAGAATGGCCTAGGGAAAAAATACATATATCGTTGTAATCGGGCGAGTTTCTACTTTCAGATGCAGTAGGAAATTTTACGTTAGGTCAATCCGTTCGCGAGATATGGGAGTTTGAAGCTAAGATATGGCTGAGAAGACAACAAATTTTTCGCAATTCTGCTGCTCCAAACGCTTAACCAGAATGGGCTAGGGAAAAAATACACATACCGTTGTAATCGGGCGAGTTTCTACTTTCAGACGCAGACGGAATTTTTGGGTTTGGTCATTCCGTTCGCGAGATATGTGACTGTGAAGCTAAGAAATGGTTGAGAAGACAACAAATTTTTCGCAATTCTGGTGCTCCAAACGCTTAACCAGAATCGGCTAGGGAAAAAGTACACATACCGTTGTAATCGGGCGAGTTTCTACTTTCAGACGCAGACGGAATCATTGGGTTTGGTCAATCCGTTCGCGAGATATGTGACTTTGAAGCTAAGAAATGGTTGAGAAGACAACAAATTTTTCGCAATTCTGCTGCTCCAAACGCTTAACCAGAATGGGCTAGGGAAAAAATACACATACCGTTGTAATCGGGCGAGTTTCTACTTTCAGACGCAGACGGAATTTTTGGGTTTGGTCAATCCGTTCGCGAGATATGTGACTGTGAAGCTAAGAAATGGTTGAGAAGACAACAAATTTTTCGCAATTCTGGTGCTCCAAACGCTTAACCAGAATCGGCTAGGGAAAAAGTACACATACCGTTGTAATCGGGCGAGTTTCTACTTTCAGACGCAACAGGAATTTTTGGGTTAGGTCAATCCGTTCGCGAGATATGGGAGTTTGAAGCTAAGAAATGGTTGAGAAGACAACAAATTTTTCGCAATTCTGCTGCTCCAAACGCTTAACCAGAATGGGCTAGGGAAAAAATACACATACCGTTGTAATCGGGCGAGTTTCTACTTTCAGACGCAGACGGAATTTTTGGGTTTGGTCAATCCGTTCGCGAGATATGTGACTTTGAAGCTAAGAAATGGTTGAGAAGACAACAAATTTTTCCGCAATTCTGGTGCTCCAAACGCTTAACCAGAATGGGCGAGGGAAAAAATACACATACCGTTGTAATCGGGCGAGTTTCTACTTTCAGACGCAACAGGAATTTTTGGGTTAGGTCAATCCGTTCGCGAGATATGGGAGTTCGAAGCCAAGAAATGGTTGAGAAGGCAAAAAATTTTTCGCAATTCTGCTGCTGCAAGCGTTTAACCGGAATGGTCTAGAGAAAAAATACACATACCGATGTAATCGGGCGAGTTTCTACTTGCAGACGCAGACGGAATCATTGGGTTTGGTCAATCCGTTCGCGAGATATGTGACTTTGAAGCTAAGAAATGTTTGAGAAGACAACAAATTTTTCGCAATTCTGGTGCTCCAAACGCTTAACCAGAATGGGCTAGGGAAAAAATACACATACCGTTGTGATCGCGCGAGTTTCTACTTTCAGATGCAATAGGAATTTTAGGTTAGGCCAATCCGTTCGCGAGATATGGGAGTCTGAAGCTAAGAAGTGGTTGAGAAGACAACAAATTTTTCGCAATTCTGCTGCTCCAAACGCTTAACCAGAATGGGCTAGGGAAAAAATACACATACCTTTGTAATCGGGCGAGTTTCTACTTTCAGACGCAACAGGAATTTTTGGGTTAGGTCAATCCGTTCGCGAGATGTGGGAGTTTGAAGCCTAGAAATGGTTGAGAAGGCAAAAATTTTTTCGCAATTCTGCTGCTCCAATCGCTTAACCAGAATGGCCTAGGGAAAAAATACACATACCGTTGTAATCGGGCGAGTTTCTACTTTCAGATGCAATATGAATTTTTGGGTTAGGTCAATCCGTTCGCGAGATATGGGAGTTTGAAGCCAAGAAATGGTTGAGAAGACAAAAAATTTTTCGCAATTCTGCTGCTCCAAACGCTTAACCAGAATGGCCTAGGGAAAAAATACCCATACCGTTGTAATCGGACGAGTTTCTACTTTCAGTTACAATAGGAATTTTTGGGTTAGGTCAATCCGTTCGCGAGATATGGGAGTTTGAAGCCAAGAAATGGTTAAGAAGGCAAAAAATTTTCTGCAATTCTGCTGCTCCAAACGCTTAACCAGAATGGCCTAGGGAAAAAATACACATACCGTTGTAATCGGGCGAGTTTCTACTTTCAGACGCAACAGGAATTTTTGGGTTAGGTCAATCCGTTCGCGAGAAATGGGAGTTTGAAGCTAAGAAATGGTTCAGAAGACAACAAATTTTTCGCAATTCTGCTGCTCCAAGCGTTTAACCGGAATGGTCTAGAGAAAAAATACACATACCGTTGTAATCGCGCGAGTTTCTACTTTCAGACGCAGACGGAATTTTTGGGTTTGGTCAATCCGTTCGCGAGATATGTGACTGTGAAGCTAAGAAATGGTTGAGAAGACAACAAATTTTTCGCAATTCTGGTGCTCCAAACGCTTAACCAGAATGGCCTAGGGAAAAAATACACATACCGTTGTAATCGGGCGAGTTTCTACTTTCAGACGCAACAGGAATTTTTGGGTTAGGTCAATCCGTTCGCGAGAAATGGGAGTTTGAAGCTAAGAAATGGTTCAGAAGACAACAAATTTTTCGCAATTCTGCTGCTCCAAGCGTTTAACCGGAATGGTCTAGAGAAAAAATACACATACCGTTGTAATCGCGCGAGTTTCTACTTTCAGACGCAGACGGAATTTTTGGGTTTGGTCAATCCGTTCGCGAGATATGTGACTGTGAAGCTAAGAAATGGTTGAGAAGACAACAAATTTTTCGCAATTCTGGTGCTCCAAACGCTTAACCAGAATGGGCTAGGGAAAAAATACACATACCGTTGTAATCGGGCGAGTTTCTACTTTCAGATGCAATATGAATTTTTGGGTGAGGTAAATCTGTTCGCGAGATATGGGAGTTAGAAGCCAAGAAATGGTTGAGAAGACAACAAATTTTTCGCAATTCTGCTGCTCCAATCGCTTAACCAGAATGGCCTAGGGAAAAAATACCCACACCGTTGTAATCGGACGAGTTTCTACTTTCAGTTACAATAGGAATTTTTGGGTTAGGTCAATCAGTTCGTGAGATATGGTAGTTTGAAGCCAAGAAATGGTTGACAAGACAACAAATTTTTCGCAATTCTGCTGCTCCAAACGCTTAACCAGAATGGGCTAGGGAAAAAATACACATACCTTTGTAATCGGGCGAGTTTCTACTCCCAGAAGCAGAAAGAATTTTCGGGTTTGGTCAATCCGTTCGCGAGATATGGGACTTTGAAGCTAAGAAATGTTTGAGAAGACAACAAATTTTTCGCAATTCTGCTGCTCCAAACGCTTAACCAGAATGGTCTAGGGAAAAAATACACATACCGTTGTAATCGGGCGAGTTTCTGCTTTCAGACGCAACAGGAATTTTTACGTTAGGTCAATCCGTTCGCGAGATATGGGAGTTTGAAGCTAAGATATGGTTGAGAAGACAACAAATTTTTCGCACTTCTGCTGCTCCAAACGCTTAACCAGAATGGCCTAGGGAAAAAATACACATACCGTTGTAATCGGGCGAGTTTCTGCTTTCAGACGCAACAGGAATTTTTGCGTTAGGTCAATCCGTTCGCGAGATGTGGGAGTTTGAAGCTAAGAAATGGTTCAGAAGACAACAAATTTTTCGCAATTCTGCTGCTCCAAGCGTTTAACCGGAATGGTCTAGAGAAAAAATACACATACCGTTGTAATCGCGCGAGTTTCTACTTTCAGATGCAAGAGGAATTTTTGGGTTAGGTCAATCGGTTCGCATGATATGGGAGTTTGAAGCCAAGAAATGGTTGAGAAGGCAACAAATTTTTCGCAATTCTGCTGCTCCAATCGCTTAACCAGAATGGCCTAGGGAAAAAATACACATACCGTTGTAATCGGGCGAGTTTCTACTTTCAGATGCAATATGAAGTTTTGGGTGAGGTAAATCTGTTCGCGAGATATGGGAGTTAGAAGCCAAGAAATGGTTGAGAAGACAACAAATTTTTCGCAATTCTGCTGCTCCAATCGCTTAACCAGAATGGCCTAGGGGAAAAATACCCATACCGTTGTAATCGGACGAGTTTCTACTTTCAGTTACAATAGGAATTTTTGGGTTAGGTCAATCAGTTCGTGAGATATGGGAGTTTGAAGCCAAGAAATGGTTGAGAAGGCAACAAATTTTTCGCAATTCTGCTGCTCCAATCGCTTAACCAGAATGGCCTAGGGAAAAAATACACATACCGTTGTAATCGGGCGAGTTTCTGCTTTCAGATGCAATAGGAATTTTTGGGTTAGGTCAATCCTTTCGCGAGATATGGGAGTTTGAAGCTAAGAAGTGGTTGAGAAGACAACAAATTTTTCGCAATTCTGCTGCTCCAAACGCTTAACCAGAATGGCCTAGGGAAAAAATACGTATACCTTTGTAATCGGGCGAGTTTCTACTTTCAGACGCAGCAGGAATTTTTGGGTTAGGTCAATCCGTTCGCGAGATATGGGAGTTTGAAGCCAAGAAATGGTTGAGAAGGCAAAAAATTTTTCGCAATTCTGCTGCTCCAAGCGTTTAACCGGAATGGTCTAGAGAAAAAATACACATACCGTTGTAATCGGGCGAGTTTCTACTTTCAGATGCAATAGGAATTTTTGGGTTAGGTCAATCCGTTCGCGAGATATGGGAGTTTGAAGCTAAGAAATGGTTGAGGAGACAACAAATTTTTCGCACTTCTGCTGCTCCAAACGCTTAACCAGAATGGCCCAGGGAAAAAACACACATACCGTTGTAATCGGGCGAGTTTCTACTTTCAGACGCAACAGGAATTTTTGGGTTAGGTCAATCCGTTCCCGAGATATGGGAGTTTGAAGCCAAGAAATGGTTGAAAAGGCAAAAAATTTTTCGCAATTCTGCTGCTCCAAACGCTTAACCGGAATGGCCTAGGGAAAAAATACACATACCGTTGTAATCGGGCGAGTTTCTACTTTCAGATGCAATAGGAATTTTTGGGGTAGGCCAATCCGTTCGCGAGATATGGGAGTTTGAAGCTAAGAAGTGGTTGAGAAGACAACAAATTTTTCGCAATTCTACTGCTCCAAACGCTTAGCCAGAATGGCCTAGGGAAAAAATACACATACCGTTGTAATCGGGCGAGTTTCTACTTTCAGACGCAACAGGAATGTTTGGGTTAGGTCAATCCGTTCGCGAGATGTGGGGGTTTGAAGCCAAGAAATGGTTGAGAAGGCAAAAAATTTTTCACAATTCTGCTGCTCCAAACGCTTAACCAGAATGGCCTAGGGAAAAAATACACATACCGTTGTAATCGGGCGAGTTTCTACTTTCAGATGCAATAGGAATTTTTCGGTTAGGTCAATCCGTTCGCGAGATATGAGAGTTTGAAGCTAAGAAATGGTTGAGGAGACAACAAATTTTTCGCAATTCTGCTGCTCCAAACGCTTAACCAGAATGGGCTAGGGAAAAAATACACATACCGTTGTAATCGGGCGAGTTTCTACTATCAGACGCAGACGTAATTTTTGGGTTTGGTCAACCCGTTCGCGAGATATGTGACTTTGAAGCTAAGAAATGGTTGAGAAGACAACAAATTTTTCGCAATTCTGCTGCTCCAAACGCTTAACCAGAATGGGCTAGGTAAAAAATACACATACCCTTGTAATCGGGCGAGTTTCTACTTGCAGACGCTACAGGAATTTTTGGGTTAGGTCAATCCGTTCGCGAGATGTGGGAGTTTGAAGCCAAGAAATGGTTGAGAAGGCAAAAAATTCTTCGCAATTCTGCTGCTCCAAACGCTTAACCAGAATGGGCTAGGGAAAAAATACACATACCGTTGTAATCGGGCGAGTTTCTACTTTCAGACGCAGACGGAATTTTTGGATTTGGTCAATCCGTTCGCGAGATATGTCTTTGAAGCTAAGAAATGGTTGAGAAGACAACAAATTTTTCGCAATTCTGGTGCTCCAAACGCTTAACCAGAATGGGCTAGGGAAAAAATACACATACCGTTGTAATCTGGCGAGTTTCTACTTTCAGACGCAACAGGAATTTTTGGGCTAGGTCAATCCGTTCGCGAGATATGGGAGTTTGAAGCCAAGAAATGGTTGAGAAGGCAAAAAATTTTTCGCAATTCTGCTGCTCCAAGCGTTTAACCGGAATGGTCTAGAGAAAAAATACACATACCGTTGTAATCGGGCGAGTTTCTGCTTTCAGATGCAATAGGAATTTTTGGGTTAGGTCAATCCTTTCGCGTGATATGGGGGTTTGAAGCTAAGAAATGGTTGAGAAGACAACAAATTTTTCGCACTTCTGCTGCTCCAAACGCTTAACTAGAATGGCCTAGTGAAAAAATACGCATACCGTTGTAATCGGGCGAGTTTCTACTTTCAGACGCAGCAGGAATTTTTGGGTTAGGTCAATCCGTTCGCGAGATATGGGAGTTTGAAGCCAAGAAATGGTTGAGAAGGCAAAAAATTTTTCGCAATTCTGCTGCTCCAAGCGTTTAACCGGAATGGTCTAGAGAAAAAATACACATACCGTTGTAATCGGGCGAGTTTCTACTTTCAGATGCAATAGGAATTTTTGGGTTAGGTCAATCCGTTCGCGAGATATGGGACTTTGAAGCTAAGAAATGGTTGAGGAGACAACAAATTTTTCGCACTTCTGCTGCTCCAAACGCTTAACCAGAATGGCCCAGGGAAAAAACACACATACCGTTGTAATCGGGCGAGTTTCTACTTTCAGACGCAACAGGAATTTTTGGGTTAGGTCAATCCGTTCCCGAGATATGGGAGTTTGAAGCCAAGAAATGGTTGAAAAGGCAAAAAATTTTTCGCAATTCTGCTGCTCCAAACGCTTAACCGGAATGGCCTAGGGAAAAAATACACATACCGTTGTAATCGGGCGAGTTTCTACTTTCTGATGCAATAGGAATTTTTGGGGTAGGCCAATCCGTTCGCGAGATATGGGAGTTTGAAGCTAAGAAGTGGTTGAGAAGACAACAAATTTTTCGCAATTCTACTGCTCCAAACGCTTAGCCAGAATGGCCTAGGGAAAAAATACACATACCGTTGTAATCGGGCGAGTTTCTACTTTCAGACGCAACAGGAATGTTTGGGTTAGGTCAATCCGTTCGCGAGATGTGGGGGTTTGAAGCCAAGAAATGGTTGAGAAGGCAAAAAATTTTTCGCAATTCTGCTGCTCCAAACGCTTAACCAGAATGGCCTAGGGTAAAAATACACATACCGTTGTAATCGCGCGAGTTTCTACTTTCAGATGCAATAGGAATTTTTGGGTTAGGTCAATCCGTTCGCATGACATGGGAGTTTGAAGCCAAGAAATGGTTGAGAAGGCAAAAAATTTTTCGCAATTCTGCTGCTCCAATCGCTTAACCAGAATGGCCTAGGGAAAAAATACACATACCGTTTTAATCGGGCGAGTTTCTACTTTTAGATGCAATATGAATTTTTGGGTTTGGTCAATCTGTTCGCGAGATATGGGAGTTTGAAGCCAAGAAATGGTTGAGAAGACAACAAATTTTTCGCAATTCTGCTGCTCGAAACGCTTAACCAGAATGGGCTAGGGAAAAAATACACATACCTTTGTAATCGGGCGAGTTTCTACTTTCAGACGCAACAGGAATTTTTGGGTTAGGTCAATCCGTTCGCGAGATGTGGGAGTTTGAAGCCAAGAAATGTTTGAGAAGGCAAAAAATTTTTCGCAATTCTGCTGCTCCAAACGCTTAACCAGAATGGCCTAGGGAATAATACACATACCGTTGTAATCGCGCGAGTTTCTACTTTCAGATGCAATAGGAAGTTTTGGGTTGGGTCAATCCGTTCGCAAGATATGGGAGTTTGAAGCCTAGAAATGGTTGAGAAGGCAAAAAATTTTTCGCAATTCTGCTGCTCCAATCGCTTAAACAGAATGGCCTAGGGAAAAATTACACATACCGTTGTAATCGGGCGAGTTTCTACTTTCAGATGCAATATGAATTTTTGGGTTAGGTCAATCCGTTCGCGAGATATGGGAGTTTGAAGCCAAGAAATGGTTGAGAAGACAACAAATTTTTCGCAATTCTGCTGCTCCAAACGCTTAACCAGAATGGCCGAGGGAAAAAATACCCATACCGTTGTAATCGGACGAGTTTCTACTTTCAGTTACAATAGGAATTTTTGGGTTAGGTCAATCCGTTCGTGAGATATGGGAGTTTGAAGCCAAGAAATGGTTAAGAAAGCAAAAAATTTTCCGCAATTCTGCTGCTCCAAACGCTTAACCAGAATGGCCTAGGGAAAAAAAAACACATACCGTTGTAATCGGGCGAGTTTCTACTTTCAGATGCAATAGGAAATTTTACGTTAGGTCAATCCGTTCGCGAGATATGGGAGTTTGAAACTAAGATATGGTTGAGAAGACAACAAATTTTTCGCACTTCTGCTGCTCCAAACGCTTAACCAGAATGGCCTAGGGAAAAAATACACATACTGTTGTAATCGGGCGAGTTTCTGCTTTCAGACGCAACAGGAATTTTTGCGTTAGGTCAATCCGTTCGCGAGATGTGGGAGTTTGAAGCTAAGAAATGGTTGACAAGACAACAAATTTTTCGCAATTCTGTTGCTCCAAACGCTTTACCAGAATGGCCTAGGGGAAAAAAACGTATACCGTTGTAATCGGGCGAGTTTCTACTTTCAGACGCAGACGGAATTTTTGGGTTTGGTCAATCCGTTCGCGAGATATGTGACTGTGAAGCTAAGAAATGGTTGAGAAGACAACAAATTTTTCGCAATTCTGGTGCTCCAAACGCTTAACCAGAATGGGCTAGGGAAAAAATACACATACCGTTGTAATCGGGCGAGTTTCTACTTTCAGACGCAACAGGAATTTTTGGGTTAGGTCAATCCGTTCGCGAGATATGGGAGTTTGAAGCTAAGAAATGTTTGAGAAGACAACAAATTTTTCGCCATTCTGCTGCTCCAAACGCTTAACCAGAATGGGCTAGGGAAAAAATACACATACCGTTGTAATCGGGCGAGTTTCTACTTTCAGACGCAGACGGAATTTTTGGGTTTGGTCAATCCGTTCGCGAGATATGTGACTTTGAAGCTAAGAAATGGTTGAGAAGACAACAAATTTTTCGCAATTCTGGAGCTCCAAACGCTTAACCAGAATGGGCTAGGGAAAAAATACACATACCGTTGTAATCGGGCGAGTTTCTACTTTCAGACGCAACAGGAATTTTTGGGTTAGGTCAATCCGTTCGCAAGATATGGGAGTTTGAAGCCTAGAAATGGTTGAGAAGGCAAACAATTTTTCGCAATTCTGCTGCTCCAATCGCTTAACCAGAATGGCCTAGGGAAAAAATACACATACCGTTGTAATCGGGCGAGTTTCTACTTTCAGATGCAATATGAATTTTTGGGTTAGGTCAATCCGTTCGCGAGATATGGGAGTTTGAAGCCAAGAAATGGTTGAGAAGACAACAAATTTTTCGCAATTCTGCTGCTCCAAACGCTTAACCAGAATGGCCTAGGGAAAAAATACCCATACCGTTGTAATCGGACGAGTTTCTACTTTCAGTTACAATAGGAATTTTTGGGTTAGGTCAATCCGTTCGCGAGATATGGGAGTTTGAAGCTAAAAAGTGGTTGAGAAGACAACAAATTTTTCTCAATTCTACTGCTCCAAACGCTTAGCCAGAATGGCCTAGGGAAAAAATACAAATACCGTTGTAATCGGGCGAGTTTCTACTTTCAGATGCAATATGAATTTTTGGTTAGGTCAATCCGTTCGCGAGATATGGGAGTTTGAAGCCAAGAAATGGTTGAGAAGGCAAACAATTTTTCACAATTCTGCTGCTCCAAACGCTAACCAGAATGGCCTGGGGAAAAAATACGCATACAGTTGTAATCGGGCGAGTTTCTACTTTCAGATGCAATAGGAATTTTTGGGTTAGGTCAAGCCGTTCGCGAGATATGGGAGTTTGAAGCCAAGAAATGGTTGAAAAGGCAAAAAATTTTTCGCAATTCTGCTGCTCCAAACGCTTAACCGAATGGCCTAGGGAAAAAATACACATACCGTTGTAATCGGGCGTGTTTCTACTTTCAGACGCAGACGGAATTTTTGGTTAGGCCAATCCGTTCGCGAGATATGGGAGTTTGAAGCTAAGAAGTGGTTGAGAAGACAACAAATTCTTCGCAATTCTACTGCTCCAAACGCTTAACCAGAATGGCCTAGGGAAAAAATACACATACCGTTGTAATAGGGCGAGTTTCTACTTTCAGACGCAACAGGAATTTTTGGGTTAGGTCAATCCGTTCGCGAGATATGGGAGTTCGAAGCCAAGAAATGGTTGAGAAGGCAAAAAATTTTTCGCAATTCTGCTGCTCCAAGCGTTTAACCGGAATGGCCTAGGGAAAAAATACAGATACCGTTGTAATCGGGCGAGTTTCTACTTTCAGACGCAACAGGAATTTTTGGGTTAGGTCAATCCGTTCGCGAGATATGGGAGTTCGAAGCCAAGAAATGGTTGAGAAGGCAAAAAATTTTTCGCAATTCTGCTGCTCCAAGCGTTTAACCGGAATGGTCTAGAGAAAAAATACACATACCGTTGTAATCGGGCGAGTTTCTACTTTCAGATGCAATAGGAATTTTTGGGTTAGGTCAAGCCGTTCGCGAGATATGGGAGTTTGAAGCCAAGAAATGGTTGAAAAGGCAAAAAATTTTTCGCAATTCTGCTGCTCCAAACGCTTAACCGGAATGGCCTAGGGAAAAAATACACATACCGTTGTAATCGGGCGAGTTTCTACTTTCAGATGCAATAGGAATTTTTGGGTTAGGCCAATCCGTTCGCGAGATATGGGAGTTTGAAGCTAAGAAGTGGTTGAGAAGACAACAAATTTTTCGCAATTCTGCTGCTCCAAACGCTTAACCAGAATGGCCTAGGGAAAAAATACGTATACCTTTGTAATCGGGCGAGTTTCTACTTTCAGACGCAGAAAGAATTTTTGGGTTTGGTCAATCCGTTCGCGAGATATGGGACTTTGAATCTAAGAAATGGTTGAGAAGACAATAAATTTTTTGCAATTCTGCTGCTCCAAACGCTTAACCAGAATGGGCTAGGGAAAAAATACACATACCTTTGTAATCGGGCGAGTTTCTACTTTCAGACGCAACAGGAATTTTTGGGTTAGGTCAATCCGTTCGCGAGATGTGGGAGTTTGAAGCCAAGAAATGGTTGAGAAGGCAAAAAATTTTTCGCAATTCTGCTGCTCCAAACGCTTAACCAGAATGGCCTAGGGAAAAAATACGTATACCTTTGTAATCGGGCGAGTTTCTACTTTCAGACGCAGAAAGAATTTTTGGGTTTGGTCAATCCGTTCGCGAGATATGGGGCTTTGAATCTAAGAAATGGTTGAGAAGACAACAAATTTTTCGCAATTCTGCTGCTCCAAACGCTTAACCAGAATGGGCTAGGGAAAAAATACACATACCTTTGTAATCGCGCGAGTTTCTACTTTCAGATGCAATAGGAAATTTTGGGTTAGGTCAATCCGTTCGCATGACATGGGAGTTTGAAGCCAAGAAATGGTTGAGAAGGCAAAAAATTTTTCGCAATTCTGCTGCTCCCATCGCTTAACCAGAATGGCCTAGGGAAAAAATACACATACCGTTGTAATCGGGCGAGTTTCTACTTTCAGATGCAATATGAATTTTTGGGTTAGGTCAATCTGTTCGCGAGATATGGGAGTTTGAATCCAAGAAATGGTTGAGAAGACAACAAATTTTTCGCAATTCTGCTGCTCCAAACGCTTAGCCAGAATGGCCTAGGGAAAAAATACACATACCGTTGTAATCGGGCGAGTTTCTACTTTCAGATGCAATAGGTATTTAAGGGTTAGGTCAGTCCGTTCGCGAGATATGGGAGTTTGAAGCCAAGAAATGGTTGAGAAGGCAAATAATTTTTCACAATTCTGCTGCTCCAAACGCTTAACCAGAATGGCCTAGGGAAAAAATACACATACCGTTGTAATCGGGCGAGTTTCTACTTTCAGATGCAATAGGAATTTTTGGGTTAGGTCAATCCGTTCGCGAGATATGGGAGTTTGAAGCTAAGAAATGTTTGAGGAGACAACAAATTTTTCTCACTTCTGCTGCTCCAAACGCTTAGACAGAATGGCCTAGGGAAAAAATACACATACCGTTGTAATCGGGCGAGTTTCTACTTTCAGATGCAATAGGTATTTTTGGGTTAGGTCAATCCGTTCGCGAGATATGGGAGTTTGAAGCTAAGAAATGGTTGAGAAGGCAAACAATTTTTCGCAATTCTGCTGCTCCAAACGCTTAACCAGAATGGCCTAGGGGAAAAATACACATACCGTTGTAATCGGGCGAGTTTCTACTTTCAGATGCAATAGGAATTTTTGGGTTAGGTCAATCCGTTCGCGAGATATGGGAGTTTGAAGCTAAGAAATGGTTGAGGAGACAACAAATTTTTCGCAATTCTGCTGCTCCAAACGCTTAACCGGAATGGCCTAGGGAAAAAATACACATACCGTTGTAATCGGGCGAGTTTCTACTTTCAGATGCAATAGGAAATTTTACGTTAGGTCAATCCGTTCGCGAGATATGGGAGTTTGAAGCTAAGATATGGTTGAGAAGACAACAAATTTTTCGCACTTCTGCTGCTCCAAACGCTTAACCAGAATGGCCTAGGGAAAAAATACACATACCGTTGTAATCGGGCGAGTTTCTGCTTTCAGACGCAATAGGAATTTTTGCGTTAGGTCAATCCGTTCGCGAGAAGTGGGAGTTTGAAGCTAAGAAGTGGTTGAGAAGCCAAACAATTTTTCACAATTCTGCTGCTCCAAACGCTTAACCAGAATGGCCTAGGGAAAAAATACGCATACCGTTGTAATCGGGCGAGTTTCTACTTTCAGATGCAATAGGAATTTTTGGGTTAGGTCAAGCCGTTCGCGAGATATGGGAGTTTGAAGCCAAGAAATGGTTGAAAAGGCAAAAAATTTTTCGCAATTCTGCTGCTCCAAACGCTTAACCGGAATGGCCTAGGGAAAAAATACACATACCGTTGTAATCGGGCGAGTTTCTACTTTCAGATGCAATAGGAATTTTTGGGTTAGGCCAATCCGTTCGCGAGATATGGGAGTTTGAAGCTAAGAAGTGGTTGAGAAGACAACAAATTTTTCGCAATTCTGCTGCTCCAAACGCTTAACCGGAATGGCCTAGGGAAAAAATACACATACCGTTGTAATCGGGCGAGTTTCTACTTTCAGATGCAATAGGAAATTTTACGTTAGGTCAATCCGTTCGCGAGATATGGGAGTTTGAAGCTAAGATATGGTTAAGAAGACAACAAATTTTTCGCACTTCTGCTGCTCCAAACGCTTAACCAGAATGGCCTAGGGAAAAAATACACATACCGCTGTAATCGGGCGAGTTTCTGCTTTCAGACGCAATAGGAATTTTTGCGTTAGGTCAATCCGTTCGCGAGATGTGGGAGTTTGAAGCTAAGAAATGGTTGAGAAGCCAAACAATTTTTCACAATTCTGCTGCTCCAAACGCTTAACCAGAATGGCCTAGGGAAAAAATACGCATACCGTTGTAATCGGGCGAGTTTCTACTTTCAGATGCAATAGGAATTTTTGGGTTAGGTCAAGCCGTTCGCGAGATATGGGAGTTTGAAGCCAAGAAATGGTTGAAAAGGCAAAAAATTTTTCGCAATTCTGCTGCTCCAAACGCTTAACCGGAATGGCCTAGGGAAAAAATACACATACCGTTGTAATCGGGCGAGTTTCTACTTTCAGATGCAATAGGAATTTTTGGGTTAGGCCAATCCGTTCGCGAGATATGGGAGTTTGAAGCTGAGAAGTGGTTGAGAAGACAACAAATTTTTCGCAATTCTGCTGCTCCAATTGCTTAACCGGAATGGCCTAGGGAAAAAATACACATACCGTTGTAATCGGGCGAGTTTCTACTTTCAGATGCAATAGGAAATTTTACGTTAGGTCAATCCGTTCGCGAGATATGGGAGTTTGAAGCTAAGATATGGTTGAGAAGACAACAAATTTTTCGCACTTCTGCTGCTCCAAACGCTTAACCAGAATGGCCTAGGGAAAAAATACACATACCGCTGTAATCGGGCGAGTTTCTGCTTTCAGACGCAATAGGAATTTTTGCGTTAGGTCAATCCGTTCGCGAGATGTGGGAGTTTGAAGCTAAGAAATGGTTGAGAAGCCAAATAATTTTTCACAATTCTGCTGCTCCAAACGCTTAACCAGAATGGCCTAGGGAAAAAATACGCATGCCGTTGTAATCGGGCGAGTTTCTACTTTCAGATGCAATAGGAATTTTTGGGTTAGGTCAAGCCGTTCGCGAGATATGGGAGTTTGAAGCTAAGAAGTGGTTGAGAAGACAACAAATTTTTCGCAATTCTGCTGCTCCAAACGCTTAACCAGAATGGCCTAGGGAAAAAATACGTATACCTTTGTAATCGGGCGAGTTTCTACTTTCAGATGCAATAGGAATTTTTGGGTTAGGTCAATCCGTTCGCGAGATATGGGAGTTTGAAGCTAAGAAATGGTTGAGGAGACAACAAATTTTTCGCAATTCTGCTGCTCCAAACGCTTAACCGGAATGGCCTAGGGAAAAAATACACATACCGTTGTAATCGGGCGAGTTTCTACTTTCAGATGCAATAGGAAATTTTACGTTAGGTCAATCCGTTCGCGAGATATGGGAGTTTGAAGCTAAGATATGGTTGAGAAGACAACAAATTTTTCGCACTTCTGCTGCTCCAAACGCTTAACCAGAATGGCCTAGGGAAAAAATACACATACCGTTGTAATCGGGCGAGTTTCTGCTTTCAGACGCAATAGGAATTTTTGCGTTAGGTCAATCCGTTCGCGAGATGTGGGAGTTTGAAGCTAAGAAATGGTTGAGAAGCCAAACAATTTTTCACAATTCTGCTGCTCCAAACGCTTAACCAGAATGGCCTAGGGAAAAAATACGCATACCGTTGTAGTCGGGCGAGTTTCTACTTTCAGATGCAATAGGAATTTTTGGGTTAGGTCAAGCCGTTCGCGAGATATGGGAGTTTGAAGCCAAGAAATGGTTGAAAAGGCAAAAAATTTTTCGCAATTCTGCTGCTCCAAACGCTTAACCGGAATGGCCTAGGGAAAAAATACACATACCGTTGTAATCGGGCGAGTTTCTACTTTCAGATGCAATAGGAATTTTTGGGTTAGGCCAATCCGTTCGCGAGATATGGGAGTTTGAAGATAAGAAGTGGTTGAGAAGACAACAAATTTTTCGCAATTCTGCTGCTCCAAACGCTTAACCAGAATGGCCTAGGGAAAAAATACGTATACCTTTGTAATCGGGCGAGTTTCTACTTTCAGACGCAGAAAGAAATTTGGGTTTGGTCAATCCGTTCGCGAGATATGGGACTTTGAAGCTAAGAAATGGTTGAGAAGACAACAAATTTTTCGCAATTCTGCTGCTCCAAACGCTTAACCGGAATGGCCTAGGGAAAAAATACACATACCGTTGTAATCGGGCGAGTTTCTACTTTCAGATGCAATAGGAATTTTTGGGTTAGGCCAATCCGTTCGCGAGATATGGGAGTTTGAAGATAAGAAGTGGTTGAGAAGACAACAAATTTTTCGCAATTCTGCTGCTCCAAACGCTTAACCAGAATGGCCTAGGGAAAAAATACGTATACCTTTGTAATCGGGCGAGTTTCTACTTTCAGACGCAGAAAGAAATTTGGGTTTGGTCAATCCGTTCGCGAGATATGGGACTTTGAAGCTAAGAAATGGTTGAGAAGACAACAAATTTTTCGCAATTCTGCTGCTCCAAACGCTTAACCAGAATGGGCTAGGGAAAAAATACACATACCTTTGTAATCGGGCGAGTTTCTACTTTCAGACGCAACAGGAATTTTTGGGTTAGGTCAATCCGTTCGCGAGATGTGGGAGTTTGAAGCCAAGAAATGGTTGAGAAGGCAAAAAATTTTTCGCAATTCTGCTGCTCCAAACGCTTAACCAGAATGGCCTAGGGAAAAAATACGTATACCTTTGTAATCGGGCGAGTTTCTACTTTCAGACGCAGAAAGAATTTTTGGGTTTGGTCAATCCGTTCGCGAGATATGGGACTTTGAATCTAAGAAATGGTAGAGAAGACAACAAATTTTTCGCAATTCTGCTGCTCCAAACGCTTAACCAGAATGGGCTAGGGAAAAAATACACATACCTTTGTAATCGCGCGAGTTTCTACTTTCAGATGCAATAGGAAATTTTGGGTTAGGTCAATCCGTTCGCATGACATGGGAGTTTGAAGCCAAGAAATGGTTGAGAAGGCAAAAAATTTTTCACAATTCTGCTGCTCCCATCGCTTAACCAGAATGGCCTAGGGAAAAAATACACATACCGTTGTAATCGGGCGAGTTTCTACTTTCAGATGCAATATGAATTTTTGGGTTAGGTCAATCTGTTCGCGAGATATGGGAGTTTGAATCCAAGAAATGGTTGAGAAGACAACAAATTTTTCGCAATTCTGCTGCTCCAAACGCTTAGCCAGAATGGCCTAGGGAAAAAATACACATACCGTTGTAATCGGGCGAGTTTCTACTTTCAGATGCAATAGGTATTTAAGGGTTAGGTCAATCCGTTCGCGAGATATGGGAGTTTGAAGGCAAGAAATGGTTGAGAAGGCAAACAATTTTTCACAATTCTGCTGCTCCAAACGCTTAGCCAGAATGGCCTAGGGAAAAAATACACATACCGTTGTAATCGGGCGAGTTTCTACTTTCAGATGCAATAGGAATTTTTGGGTTAGGTCAATCCGTTCGCGAGATATGGGAGTTTGAAGCTAAGAAATGGCTGAGGAGACAACAAATTTTTCGCAATTCTGCTGCTCCAAACGCTTAACCGGAATGGCCTAGGGAAAAAATACACATACCGTTGTAATCGGGCGAGTTTCTACTTTCAGATGCGATAGGAAATTTTACGTTAGGTCAATCCGTTCGCGAGATATGGGAGTTTGAAGCTAAGATATGGTTGAGAAGACAACAAATTTTTCGCACTTCTGCTGCTCCAAACGCTTAACCAGAATGGCCTAGGGAAAAAATACACATACCGTTGTAATCGGGCGAGTTTCTGCTTTCAGACGCAATAGGAATTTTTGCGTTGGGTCAATCCGTTCGCGAGATGTGGGAGTTTGAAGCTAAGAAATGGTTGAGAAGCCAAACAATTTTTCACAATTCTGCTGCTCCAAACGCTTAACCAGAATGGCCTAGGGAAAAAATACGCATACCGTTGTAATCGGGCGAGTTTCTACCTTCAGATGCAATAGGAATTTTTGGGTTAGGTCAAGCCGTTCGCGAGATATGGGAGTTTGAAGCCAAGAAATGGTTGAAAAGGCAAAAAATTTTTCGCAATTCTGCTGCTCCAAACGCTTAACCGGAATGGCCTAGGGAAAAAATACACATACCGTTGTAATCGGGCGAGTTTCTACTTTCAGATGCAATAGGAATTTTTGGGTTAGGCCAATCCGTTCGCGAGATATGGGAGTTTGAAGCTAAGAAGTGGTTGAGAAGACAACAAATTTTTCGCAATTCTGCTGCTCCAAACGCTTAACCAGAATGGCCTAGGGAAAAAATACGTATACCTTTGTAATCAGGCGAGTTTCTACTTTCAGACGCAGAAAGAATTTTTGGGTTTGGTCAATCCGTTCGCGAGATATGGGACTTTGAAGCTAAGAAATGGTTAAGAAGACAACAAATTTTTCGCAATTCTGCTGCTCCAAACGCTTAACCAGAATGGGCTAGGGAAAAAATACACATACCTTTGTAATCGGGCGAGTTTCTACTTTCAGACGCAACAGGAATTTTTGGGTTAGGTCAATCCGTTCGCGAGATGTGGGAGTTTGAAGCCAAGAAATGGTTGAGAAGGCAAAAAATTTTTCGCAATTCTGCTGCTCCAAACGCTTAACCAGAATGGCCTAGGGAAAAAATACGTATACCTTTGTAATCGGGCGAGTTTCTACTTTCAGACGCAGAAAGAATTTTTGGGTTTGGTCAATCCGTTCGCGAGATATGGGACTTTGAATCTAAGAAATGGTTGAGAAGACAACAAATTTTTCGCAATTCTGCTGCTCCAAACGCTTAACCAGAATGGGCTAGGGAAAAAATACACATACCTTTGTAATCGCGCGAGTTTCTACTTTCAGATGCAATAGGAAATTTTGGGTTAGGTCAATCCGTTCGCATGACATGGGAGTTTGAAGCCAAGAAATGGTTGAGAAGGCAAAAAATTTTTCGCAATTCTGCTGCTCCCATCGCTTAACCAGAATGGCCTAGGGAAAAAATACACATACCGTTGTAATCGGGCGAGTTTCTACTTTCAGATGCAATATGAATTTTTGGGTTAGGTCAATCTGTTCGCGAGATATGGGAGTTTGAATCCAAGAAATGGTTGAGAAGACAACAAATTTTTCGCAATTCTGCTGCTCCAAACGCTTAGCCAGAATGGCCTAGGGAAAAAATACACATACCGTTGTAATCGGGCGAGTTTCTACTTTCAGATGCAATAGGTATTTAAGGGGTAGGTCAATCCGTTCGCGAGATATGGGAGTTTGAAGCCAAGAAATGGTTGAGAAGGCAAACAATTTTTCACAATTCTGCTGCTCCAAACGCTTAACCAGAATGGCCTAGGGAAAAAATACACATACCGTTGTAATCGGGCGAGTTTCTACTTTCAGATGCAATAGGAATTTTTGGGTTAGGTCAATCCGTTCGCGAGATATGGGAGTTTGAAGCTAAGAAATGTTTGAGGAGACAACAAATTTTTCGCACTTCTGCTGCTCCAAACGCTTAGCCAGAATGGCCTAGGGAAAAAATACACATACCGTTGTAATCGGGCGAGTTTCTACTTTCAGATGCAATAGGTATTTTTGGGTTAGGTCAATCCGTTCGCGAGATATGGGAGTT